>NW_011889284.1:33970-149191 GCF_000151845.1 Pteropus vampyrus | reverse complement strand
CCCAAATCAATCTGTTCCCTCATTGCTGCAAGTCCAAGCTACTGGCTTCCTCCACCGCCTCTCCAGCCCCCGTGGCTTCGGCCCCACCCTCTTTCCCGCCCTCCCAGCCTCCTGCCTTCTTGTTTACTTCCTGAATCTTGCCCCACCTGGCTGGCCCCAAGGGCGGGTGGCAGGGCCCAGTGTTCAGGGCCGATAGAAAACAAGGCCACCTTCGGCGCTTCCCAGGCTGAGGGGAGGGGCTGGCATGGCAGAGGCTTGGGCGGGGGCCTGGACGTGGTGGGAAAGACAGGGTCTAGCCCAGTATTCCACGCCCCGCCCCCAACAAGATTGATTGTAGGGGGACAGGCTTAACCTTTCGGGGAGCTCTTAAGGTGCAGGGCCCAGGTGAGGAGGCGGGGAACCCCTATGTGACCCGGAGTTGGAGGAAGGGCCCCGACCCTGAGGCCCCGCCCACTCCCTCTCAGGATAAAACGCCCAATGGGACGAGGGGGGGCAGCTCTTTTAAAGTTTAATTTGGTAAGAATGCTAGAGTGTCTGTGGAGTTAATCATTACAGGCTGCTTGCCTTCGTGGAGGGCCCCCCAGCAGGGTATCGCGAGAGAGGGGAGAGCAGAGTCCAGGACAGCCAGACCTAGAGGGGGCATTCTTGAGTGGCAGTGGGGTTGGGACGCCTTCCAACGGCGAACAGGTGCATTCTCCATCCCCAACGTGCCAGGGAGACCCAGACCAGGACTCGAGTCTTTTTCCAGCCTATTCATACAGACAACACCACCTGCCCGCCCGTCCCCCAACACGCGCGCACATCCTGAGGCCTTGCTGTGCCGCAGACCACCTCAGCCAGCATCCAGGCCTCCAGCCTTCCGAGCCCACTTCGTTCTGAAGCTAGGGGGGACCCCGGGCCTGCCTTGCCGCCACCTTCCCATCCGAAGGCAGGACCCTGTGTTTCTGAGCACGGATACAGTCCTGAGAGACGGGAACTCTACCAATTTAGAGAATCCTTCTCTTTAACTGCCTTTCAAATTAGAGAGCCCCCCCGCCTCCCCGCCCCCCGCCACCAGCCCGCCGCGGAGACGTCTATCTTTAGTAAGGATTTGGGGAGACTCAAACTGGGATAAAACTAGGCTGAGCCAAGGGATGGAGTCATGGCAGCTTCCTAGGTATTCGGACCCCGCTCTCAGCTCGCCTTCTGGGAATGGGGAGGGGCTAGTTTCAGCGGGAAAGCCGCGTCCTGGAGGGGAGAATCTTAGATCCAATTTCCCCGTCCCCATCAGCTAGTTCGTCCGGGGGCTTGAGTGGGGTGGATACAGAGAGGGAAGGAAGGAATGGAGAAGAGGACAGAAAATGAGACTAGGGAAAGACTGAGGGCAGACAGTGAGGAGGGGACGGCATGGGACCCAGCAGGAGTCCGACTCTTTCCATATTGACCCCCGGACCTGCCGGTGCTCCCCACCCCCAAGATGAAATGCCTGCCTTGGTCCTTACCTGGACCCTGTGCACTGGTACACCTGGCTGGGGCCGCCGGTTTAGGGAGGGAGACGCAAGGCCCTTAACTACCTGTCCCCCTCCTGCCCCCGCCCTTGGCCTGACATCACTGAGGGGGAAAGGGGAGGGGGAAGCCAGTCGGCCGCCCGGCCGCTCACCTGGGCAGCCAGCCAGCTCCTGGCCCAGAGACGGGCACGGCCTGGGGCCCCGCTGAGGCTGGGGGGTGGGAGGAGGTTGTCGTCTGGGACCGATCTCAGTCCCCTTACCTGGAGAAACCTCAGCAGGAGTAGAAGGACCCAGGGTCCAAAGTCCAGCAGTCTAAGGACCCCAGATACCTGGACTTGATTTCAAATTCACTCCCTCTTCTCTACAGGTGGCAGGAGGGTGTCCCAACTTTGGAAGTAGAAGTAGTAGTGAGGGGATGGTGAGCCGTGTGTTTACAGGCTCCTGGCCCAAGGAAACTAAAATTATCTTGGGCAGGTGGGGGCGGGGTCTGGGGAGAAGCATGGGAGGAGGAAGCACCGAAGGGGCGGGGTCTCCCTGAAACTCTATACAGGCTGGGATTGTTTTTGCTCTTCTTGGCCTGGCAGCAGGTGCCAGGAGAGAGGCGGAGATAGTTGAACTGAACAGCCTCGAGTGTCCTCACGGCCTGAAAGGGAGGGGCTGGGGGGAGGAAAGTTAAGGAGAAATGGCTCCGCCCACTCTTTCCCATGCCCCCTCCCCAAACCTGGTCAGTTCATTGGCCAAGCTAGGGGGCCTGCTCTGGGTCCCGCCCCATGGAGCAAAGGGCACTCTGCGAAAAAGGGAAGCCAACCAGAGGAGTGCCCAGCACCATGGCCTGTCCCTTGACCTCAAACCACAGTTTGGCCACCCAGGCTTCATCTGGCTCCTCAGAGACACCCAGGGTATGTCCTCCCTTCTGAGCAAAGTCCAGGGGCTCAGCTTCTCCTTCTGAAATTGATGGGGTAAGACAGGGTCTTTTGGTGGGAGGAGTGATCTAGGGAAAGCTCTGGCCAGGTGCCAGGGGACTCCCTTAGAGCACTCATTTTAGCTCTGTCCTTCAGCACTAGACAAACACTAAGGAGGTGGGGGGACCTGGGAGGCTGAGATCAAAGACAGAGGCCACCTCCCAGCCTAAAGTGGGTGATAGTTGGGTAAACAAACAATCTCTAGGGTGATAAGAAGTCTGACCTGGAAGACCAGGAGAAGGGGCTCCAGGCTCTCCTTTCTCCAAACTGGATTTTCATCAGAAAAACGAGTATGAGTGGACTAAGCAAAGAAGTAGAGGAGGGAGCCCCCAGGGGCGGTCGCCTGGGCCATGGAGCAGCTTATACAAACCACTGTAGATAATTCACTCACTCATTCTTTTATTCATTCAACTAATATTTGTCAAGTACTGACTATATGCCGGCCTCATGCTTGGTACTGGGGATCCAGTGGTGAGCAACAAAAACAGACCCCACCCTTGTCCTCATTTAGCCCAGTTTAGGAGACTGATTTTAATCAAAGAAGCATACGAGTAATAAGAAAGGACAGGTGACAACTATGCTGGGAGAATGACTCACTCAGGGAGTTAAGTTCTCTATAGAAGTGACAATTGAGCAGAAGGGAAGCTGTCTGGGACAGGGAAGTGGGTATGGAAGGTGCAGGGAAAGGCAAGTGCTTTGGACCCAGCTGTGTTTCTCAAAGTATGGCTTGTGACCACCTGCCTCGAAATCTCCCTAGGCTTGTATAAAAAACAGATCCCTGCACCCCTCCCTACCTACTGAATCTGTTGTCTCTGGGTCCAAGACCCAGGAATGTGTGGTATTGACAAGCCCTCAGGTGGTTATTCTGTAAACCAGGTTTAAGAGCCATCCATCCTGTCTGTCCAGACCGGCAGGAACTATGGGCAGAGGCCAGACCCTGCAGGGTCTATCTGGGCTTAAGGAGAGACACAGAGGAGCAGACAGATTTATATTTTGGAAGGATCACTGGATGTTGAAGGATAGGTTGGAGAGGGAACCAGACTCAGAGGGCTGAGTGCTTTAGGATTCCATTTATATGGCTTTCTGTAACAGAAAGCAAATCTGGGGTTGAGGAGGGGGGTGAGAGGTTGACTGTAGAGGAGAACAAGGACTTGTGGGAGGTAATGGACTGTTGTATATCTTGGTCATAGTGGCACAACTGTGTGTGTCAGACTCACAGAAAGGTACATACACTCAACAGGGTGAATTTTACTGTGTATAAATTATATCTGAAATTTTTTTTAATTAAAAAAAGTAGATTTATAGATCAATGGAACAGAATCGAGAGTCCAAATATAAACCCTTATATTTCTGGCCAATTGATTTTTGATAAAGGTGCCAAGACAATTTAGTGGAGAAAAGGATAGTCTTTTCAATAAATGGTTCTGGGACAATTGAATATCCAGATGCTTAAAGATAAATTTAGATCCTTACCTGTCACATGTACAAAAATTAATTTAAAATAGGTTATAAACCTAAATGTAAGAGCTAAAACTATAAAATTTCTAGAAGAAACCATGGGAGAAAATCTTTATGACCTTGTATCTCAGATATACAGCAGAAGCGCAAGAGACAAAAGAAAAAGTTGGTAAATTAGACCTAATTAAAACTAAAAGTTTTTGCCCTTCAAAGGACACCACTACAATTAAAAAAAAAAAAAAAAAAAGACTTGCCAAACACTGGGAATAAATATTTGCAAATCACACATTAGATTATGGAATTTGTATCCAGAATATATAAATAACTCTTACGAATCAATAATAGACAAACGACTCAATTAAAATTGGGCAAAATATTTGAATAGATGTTTTCTTAAAGATATAAGGATGGCTAGTAAACACATGAAAAGGTGTTCAACATCATTAGTCATTAGAGAAATTAAAGTCACAACGACATACCATCTCACTCTTACCAGGACGGCTAGAATCAAAGAGACAAACAACAAATGTTGACAAAGATATGCAGAAACAAATCCTCATGTATTGCTGGTGGAAATGTAAAATGGTACAGCCACTTCAAAAAACAGTTTGGCAGTTTCTTAAAAAGTTAAACATAAACTTACTGTACAACCCAGCAATTCTACTCCTAGGAATCTACCCAAGAGAATTGAAAACACATGGACACATAAAGATACTTCTTGAAAGTTCATAGCAGCATTATTCAAAAATAGAATAATGGGTGGGTTTTTAAAGGGAAGGGGAAACAGATATGAGAAAACATTGGTGGGAGTTTTAATTGGAGGACCCTGGAACTTGGCCATTTATGGTAAAGGGCTTTAGCACCGGATCTTCTTGTCCTCCAGCTGTACCCGGAATGAAAGTCTTGCTCCTCCCCATGGAACCAAAGAATTAGGACATGACTGGCACTTGAACACTGGAATCCTTTCAGAAGTGAACGGTTCATTTCCCAAACTGGAAATCCAAATGTCAATCAACTGGTATTGACTAAACAAAAGGTGATATATGCATATAATGAGATATTACTCAGCTACGAAAAAGGAACTACTGGTTCATGCTACAGCATGGATGAACCTCAAAACTATACTGAACAAAAGAAGCCACAAAGAAAGGGGGGCAGGCAGAGGAGGAGGGGGAGGAGGAAGAAGAAGAAACAAAAGAAAAAAATAATATAAAGAGGCCAGAAGCACAAGACCACATATTATATCATTCTATTTAATATATGAAATGCCCAGGAAATACAAATTTATAGACAGAAAGCAGATCAGTGGGTGCCTAGGGCTGGAGCTGAGATTGACTGCAAACAGGCAGGAGGGACCTTTTGAGGTTGATGGAAATGTTCTGTAACTGGATCGTAGATGCTCACACAACTCTGTAAGTCATTGTTTTTAAATGGTTTAAAGGGATGTCGGAATGGGTGACCTGTAAGTATAATATTGTGGGACTCCAGGGAGGGAAGGGACAGAGAGACAGCCTCCATTTCTAGAGCTGCAAAATGGGAATAATGATGCCAGACAGTAGTGAAGCTGGGATGGCGGGTGTGTGTGTACATGTGATAGGGAACATAGAGCCTGAGGAGGGGGAACCCCAAGGCCTATGGTTTATGAATGCAGGAGAGAGTTAGTCACTGCCCTAGGTTATGTCTAGAGTTCAGAGTTTAAGAGTCAGAAATACTTGAGTGTGACTATATATATATATATAGGGTGGCTTAAAATGTCTTCATCTTGTTAGCGAGAAATGGCAACTGTTCCATACCGTCAGCCAACCCCAGCCAACCCCATAGTCTCTTCCTGAAAAGCGCTTTGCAGTTTAAGATATTTCATCAGGTTAAATGAGGCTGTGAAGTCTAGCGGACACCAGGTGCGGGACAAGCCCTGGGGCTCGGAGAACCCGCGCACAGGTAAGGTGGTCTGAGCAGGCCCACCCATCCCAGAGCCTTCTAGCTGAGGATAGGATCAAAACGGAGCAGCAGTCGCTGCCTGCAGGGGGCACCCGCACGTAACGCGCGGCCCCGCCCCTTCACGTGCCCGCGCCGTTGCGTCACACCCGGAAGCAGCAACTGGAACAGAGCCGGCAGCAATGAGCGGGGACCTGGGGCCGACGTCCGCAGCGCCCCATCCCAGGGAGATCGAACCAGGCAGTGGAGTCCGCATCGTGGTGGAGTACTGGTGAGCGGCTGGGGCTGGTGGGGTTCCGTCCCGGACGAGGGTGGATCCACGGGAGGCCCCTCTTCTGAAACCCAAGCGGACCCCGGGTATCTTCTCCCTAGTGAACCCTGCGGCTTCGAGGCGACGTACCTGGAGCTGGCAAGTGCTGTGAAGGAGCAGTATCCTGGCATCGAGATCGAATCGCGCCTGGGGGGCACAGGTGAGCCTCGCAGAGCACCTGCCACGTCAGTGTACTAAATCCCAGCCCTACCACGTTCTAGTTTTGGCATTGGCTGTTTTAGTGACCAGCAGTGCCTAGCATATAGTAAACTGTCCAGCCAACTTGAGTCCCGTTCCAGAGGTGAGGAGGTCACAGAGGAAGTCTGTAGGGAAAAGCCGGTGAGACTGCAGAAGTATAAGTTTGGAGAGCAGGGAGGCTTTCATCGAGTTCAAAGAACACACAGGTGACAGGCACCTCCTGTAGGTTCCTTTGGCTTGACCCAGGGTTGGGAAATGGCTACAAGTCTCTAGTGGAGCTCGTGGGGGACATGAAGGAGCTTGTGTTAATGCTAAGGAGTGTGGAAGGCCCACCTTTGGAAGACCTAACTTGCCTGTTCTCAGCATACAGTTCATTCATCCGTTTATTTAATACCAGGGGCCTTTGAGATCGAGATCAATGGACAGCTGGTGTTCTCCAAACTGGAGAATGGGGGCTTCCCTTATGAGAAAGATGTGAGTATTTGCAATGTTGGAAATATCTCTGGTTCACCCCGCTCCTACAATGCATCATCCTATTCCACATCTCTGCATTCTAGCTTATTGAGGCCATCCGAAGAGCCAGTAACGGAGAACCCCTAGAAAAGATCACCAACAGTCGTCCTCCCTGCATCATCCTGTGACTACCTGGGATTCTGGGTTCCTGCTCTAGTCTGGAGTCCAAGCCCTGGTCTTCCCTTTGGTCCTGCTAAGGGTTTTCCATTGCCTCTTCCCCTGGTAGCTAAGAGACCCTGGCCTCCCTTTTTGCCCCTTTGGATACTGGGAGGAAATAGAAACTTCTATGGTCTCAGGGGTGAGAGAGCCTCTCCACTGACACTTCCACAGCCACCTCAGACTGATCAGTGCTTCTCAGGATCAGTGCTCACAAAAGCCCACTCCTCTCTCCAGCCTAGCCATACCTGTCAGATGTTACCACAGTCCTAATTTATTTTTCACTAGTCCCAGACAATGTCAGCTATTGGCAATAAAGTGGCACTACAAACACCTGTGCCAACTATTGTGTTTTTATGTCCAGTCTGGGAGTATGTTGTGGGGGGAGGGCTGGGGGGAGCACAGAGGCTGACCCAGCCTTTATACCACCAGGGTGGCTGTGCTGGGTGGGTGGGCCTTTTCTGGATAGTACCTCTAGTTCAGTGATCTCTGTCATAGCCAGGCAAAGAAAAGCCACACAGTAGACACTGTCTCTTCTTTCCTTCACTCCTCCCCCTATTCTCCCTACCCACAAGGAAGAAATTAACCCATTCTGGTGGGTGGCCTTTCAGAATTTGGTTTTCTAAGCAAGAATGATTTGGTTGTCAAAGGGCTTTCAGATAATCCCAACTCCCTGATCACCCCCACCCTCAACCCAAAAGTCGGGAAGCTAGAAGATAGGCTTCTCATTCAAGTCTCCTGAGGATTACTAGCCACTCCCTCCAGGAAAAGATGAATGGAGTGTGAGGAGGTAAGCAGTAGGGGATGGCGCAGAGCCACCCCCAGACATAGGCTGGTACCCAGCTGTTTTCCAAAATATATTTGCAGATGGAGAAAGTAGGGGTGGAGAAGGGAAATCTCTCCCCAACCCCGGGGATTACCTCCCCCTCCACAGTACCCTCTTTCTCTGAGTCCTTATTTCATCTTTTTTTAAAAAACACACACGCACACACACAAAACGTAAGTAAAAACAAAACAAAAAAAAGCACTCTGTACAGAACTCGATCTGGATGCTACTGCTGCTCCCTTCTTCCAGGGGCAGAGCTGGGTCTCAAGGACAGTCTCTGAATGGACTGCTTTTGTCCTAGACACTCCCTTCAGGCCTCTTCGCCTCCTAGGTCTAGCTTCCCTAAGTCCTTCAAGGCCAGAGATCTGGAAGGAGAAAGCCAGGCTGGGCTGCTCCCTCAGGTGAGGAGACTGTGGTTGTGGCATCCACTGGCCCCTAGAGTCTGCTGGGGCAGGGCTCCAAATCAATCAAGACTTCCCAGTGCTGTCTTCTTTTCCAACCAGGCTGGACCCCTCAGCCAGCTGGGAATTGGAGTAGGAAGGAAGGTTTCTGGCCTGGCAGGCTCCACTGGATGTGGTCCAAGGGCCCTCTCCCCACCTCATCCTGACACAGAGCAGAAGTCAGGCCTTTCCCACTCCCCAAGGGTTCAGTAGGACCTAAGCAGACTTGGCCTTTTGGCTCACACTGGCACATCCAGTCCCAGGTATTCAGGGTTCTCTGCCGTAGGGGTCCCTTCAAAGGTGCTAGGTGGAGAGCTCCGCTCTGATGGGTCCTGGTCCCAGTAATAGAGGTTATCAAAAGCTGGACTGAAGGCTGGAGGAGGTTGGGGCTGAGAAGCAGCCTTGCCACGGGGTGCCAAGTACTCGGGGTTCTCCACGGCACCCCCAAAGGCAAAAACATCTTTGACAACCCCATTCTTCCCAGGAGAGAGAGTCTTGGGCCTTTCCAGCGTGGCACCAGCAGGTCGAGGAGTCAGGGGGCCATCTAGGGGTGAGGGGGGCTGTGGGCGAACCTCTGGCTGGTTCACATATTCTGAAAGGGCAAGAGAAGGGGGCTTGTTAGGGGAAGGAATCCATGTGTCCCAGCTACTCCCACAACCCCAGTGAGCCCTGGGCTGACCTGAGCATCCCCAGCTTCCCCACCTCCCAGTCTCTCAGCTCAGGCTTGAATTCCATACCGGGCTGGGGGCTGCAGGTCAGGGGGGCAACGTAGCCGTCAGTTTCAGGAGGCAAGGGTACTGTGGGGTCCTCACTGTACCGCTGTAGAGGGCTGGGGTCATGTGGGGAGAGAGTCTGCAGTCCCTTGGCTGCCCCCACTCCCAAATCGCTGTCAAACACATCAGAGCCTGCCCCTTCTGAGGGTGCCAGTGGAGACTTGGGGGGCTCCTCTTCGGGGGGCTCCAGCCCCAGTGTCAGCTCACCACCGCCACTCTGGGGAGAAAAGAGAAGGTCATGATGGGGCTTATTAATGGATTTCAGATAGAGACTCCATGAGAAGTGACAGGGTCATAAGAGATAAACAGAGGTCACCCTTAGGGTATGACGGTTACCGTGAAGAGAATGGGGTCATGGGTTGGAAGGCAGTAGGAAACCTTAAGGAAAATGGGGTGTCCATGAGAGGTAATGGTTGTGGGGGGGACATTAGAGAAAGGGAGCCTAGTCCATTGGGGTTGGAGGAGGTAACCAAGCACACCCAGCACAGTGTGATGGAGGGCACTGACCCTGGTGGATGAGCTGCGGTGCCTGTGGTGGGCTGTGCCCCCAGTACCCGGAACAGGATCTGGGCAAAAGAAGCCCTGCTGGGGCACCAGGTACTCCTCCGCATCCACCAGGTCCCCCATGTCGTCATCCTCCAGCAGCGAGCGGTAGAAGGTGCTGTCCAAGGGGCTGGCAGGGCCCAGATCCTCATTCTGGGGAGGAGGGAGACAGAGGATGGCAGCCTCTCCCCAGCCCAGTGCTTAGCCTCCTAAGGATGGCTCAGGGAGGTACAAGAGAGGTAAGGATTGGGCTTGAGGGCTGGGACCCAGGAGTCACCTCCCTTTCTACCCACTGCAGACTGCAGGAGTGTGCTTAGTCATAGGCAGGGACAAGGTGGAAAGGCCTAGTACCTGGATGACCACAAAGCGCTGGGGGTCCCTGGCCATGCGGGAGAATTCGGCCACCAACTCCCGGAACCGAGGCCGACACTCAGAGTCAATCATCCAACCTGGGGACAGGAGGAAGCTCAGCATCTGTTTCCGCTGCAGCCTGTGTGCAGCCCCACCCCCTTTCCCTCTCCAGTCTGGTCTAGTGATTAGAGCCCCAAGCCCTTGTGTGGTAGAGCTGAGGTACCAGGACTTTTGAGAATCTCTGTAAGTTTGCCCTTTTTATTTTGCATGTCTTTTTCTAGCTGATCCTCTAGAATTTCCCTGGACTGGTACTATAAAAGAGAAGCAAGACCCTTTTGAGACTCCTTTAACCATACCAGGACCCCTGGGTCCACATACATCCTGCCTTTGGCCCCCTCCCATGCCCCTTGTAGGCCCCTCCACCCAGAACCTCCCACCCCTTCTCCAAGCAACCAGCACAGCTCAGCCACGCACATTTGACCATGATCATGTAGACATCAATGGTGCAGATGGGGGGCTGGGGCAGCCGTTCCCCCTTCTCCAGCAGGTCAGGGATCTCCCGAGCTGGGATCCCATCGTAAGGTTTGGCCCCAAAAGTCATCAGCTCCCATACAGTCACACCTGGGGCAGAGACAGGGTTAAGGGGGGGTGTTAACAGGGGGAGCTTTAGTGTTCTGAGCTCCAGAGGCTCTGTCTAAGAGCCTGGCACCAAGGGATGTGATGTGTTGGAAGGCAGTAGGAAACCTTCTTAGGGAAAATAGAGTCTCCATGAGAAGTAATGGTTGTAGGGGGGACATTGGATGTATACAGACCCTGGCAGATTGTGGCATTGGCAGCCCCTCCCTGCTGTCCCATTCATGGTAAGGTGTCTCCATTAATGTTCTCCATCATGGCTCTCATCCTTCCACCAACATCCCCACCATGGACAGGGCCATGGCTCCTTGGCCACTCCTCCCAACCCTCCCTACCACTCACCGTAGCTCCACACATCACTCTGGTGGGTGAACCGTCGGCGGAGAATGGACTCCAACGCCATCCACTTGATGGGCACCTGGGAGAGCAGAGGAATAAGTCCTCGAACTAGGTGTGTGGGGACGTGGCTGTTCTCAGAGTTCTTCCAGGGCCCAGACCCCATTCCACCTTGCCTTACTCTACTCCCTTCGCTAACCTTGCCCCCATCTGCATGGTACTCTGTCTCGTCAATGTCCAACAGCCGAGCCAGCCCAAAGTCTGTGATCTTGACATGGTTAGGACTCTTGACCAGCACATTCCGGGCAGCCAGGTCCCTGTGCACAAGCCGCACTTCCTCCAAGTAGCTCATCCCCTGGGATAAAACATCCGCGTGAATCACACTCTAGCCATACTCTCCCAGGAAACCTCCCCATCCTAAGGTGGGGATAGGCTTGCTCCCAAAGGGCACCTGCAGAGCATACCTTTGCAATCTGCACACACCAGTTCAGCAGGTCCTGTGAGCCCAGGCGTCCACGGTGTTCCCGGACGTGGTCTAGGAGGCAGCCGTAGGGCATAAGCTGTGTCACCAGCTGCACCGTAGAGGTCAGGCAGATGCCCAGGAGGCGCGAGACATATGGGGAGCCAACACCAGCCATCACATATGCTTCCTGAGGGCAAGGGCATACATTGAGAGGGTTTGTGAGACCACAAACCCCCAACCGCCAAATGCCACTCCTGAGGACCGAGGTGTGACGGAACCCTCACCGGATCTGACTCCATTCAGCACAAACCGTAACCACAGCCCACAGACTAGGGAGGTTAAGAGTTGAGGTTTAGGGATAACATAGTCTCCTCAAACCCTAGTGAAGAGAGAGCCCAGAGCCCAGATCAGCAACCAGGGGGTCCCTCCTGTAGAGGGTGGAGGGGCTTACGTCCAAGATTTCTTTGTTGGCTTTGGGAGATGTGTTTTCCCTCAACACTTTGATGGCCACTGGGATTTTCACATTCTCCCCATCGGGGATCCAGATGCCCTGGGCAGGAAAAGGAGGATGTGAGCAGGAAGAGGGCTGGCCAGATCCAACCCGCAGTTGTCCATAAGGTCATTACTTGTGCTCTGAATACCCTTTCCTACTGTTAGGCCAACCTCACTAATTAGCAACAACTTTATTATTTAGCCCCACTATCCATTCCCTTATGCCTTGTCCCAGCCTCTGTAACTGCCCAACCAAACACCACTGCCTCCTCCAGTTCTTGGCTGCCTTCCCTAACAGAACCCTTGGCCACACCTGACGCATCCTCTGCAACCTCCCACCCTGGACTTTGGCCCCACCTCTGACCTTGTAGACTGTGCCAAAAGCTCCTGATCCAAGCACCTTCACCTTCCTCAGCTCTGTCTCTTTTAGGATCCGCATCTGAGCCTGGTTGGGCATCGCTCCACTAGGTGTCAACGGCTCCACCAGCTGGGGTGAGGGGGTGACCCTGCATCAGTGCCTGGGGGGCTGGGCCACAGACCTCAGACTGGCGGGGAGGCCCTCAGACCGCCTCACCTCTGTTTCCTGCAGCAGCCTTCTCATCGTGTACTTCCGGATCTTCTGCCTCCTTCGCCTGACTAGGATGCCGAAAACTACCCCCATAACCATGACCAGCAGAGTGCCCACCACAGCAGCAATGATAGACGTCACAGGGCTGAGGACGGAAGCCAAGGTCAGGGGTTGGGGACCAGTCTTGGGTAGAAGGGATGATGGGACCCCATAGAAGGACATGAAGGTCACTGGTGTTTGGAAAAGGAATCTGGAAGGGTGACCCACAGGCTTCCATCCACTTTTCGCTACTTTAAAACCTCCCCTGGCTCCCTATTGCCCCCAGGATAAAGTCCAAACTCCTTGCTGGACATTCAAAGCCTTCTCTACCCACATCTCCAAATTGTCTATGCTCTTGCCCATGGCTCTAGTCCACATTCTCAAACTTCCTGACAAAAATCACCAAGAAGCTTGTTAATATGTCTAAGTTTGGAGCTCCACCTCCAGAGATTGATTGTGGTATGGGGTGAGGCCCAGGAATGTACACCCAGTGATTCTGATGTTCTAGCCAAATTTTTCAGCCATAGGTCATGATTTTCCACACCTCCCAACATTTGCACATGCTGTTACTTCTGCCTGGACCATTCCTCCATGCATGGGATCACCTTTCACGACTCATCCTGGAATAGATGGCACTCCTGGGTGTTGACCCTATGTCGTTGTCATCATCGCCCCCCTCCTTTGCTTACCCAAAGGCTGGCACATCACAGACCTCTAATTAACACTTGTTTCATGGACAAATGATTACCTACGACATACTCCAATCTGTTTTTCCCCCCAAAACTTTTCCCAAAGCTCCCCACTGCCCAGAAACCAAGTCCAACCCTGTAGCCCGGTAGTGAGGGAGGGCCTATGGCCTCTGGATACGGCCCAAACCTGACTCAGATTTCATCCTTTACTCTGTTCTCTGTGCTAATAAAATGGCCCACCACACCAGAACATTCAAGCAAACACATCCTAAATTTTTCTGACCCCTCCCCAACAACACCACCTGGTTACTTTCTCCCTAATGCAGGTAACATACCTGCTCCTCTTTCAAGGCCTGGCTCAAATGCTACCTCATCCTTGAAGCCTCCCACTACATCCTGTTAAGAATTCATTATTTACTCCCTCAGAGCTGCAGCAGCACCCTCAACAACGCTGTCTGTGTCCCTTGCAAAATATCTAGCTTCTTAAGGATGGAGAGGTACTGGGTGTCTTTGCCATCTTTTGCTGTTCCCCACACCTCAAGCATCCTGAGCGGGTCCTCCATCCACTTGTTGAAGAGAATTGAAAAGAGGATCAACAGTGGAAGAGTGGGCAAGAAAGGGACATGTGTCATGTCAGGAGACCCCCTCCCTGCAGCAATGACTGGTGGGGGACTGAGGGGCCATGTGGGGCACGTCCTGGGACCAGGCTGACCTGGCTCTCTGCTCGGCGGGACACCCCTTGTCATCCAGGTCCACACAGCTGCAGGAGAGAGAGAGAGAGAGAGAGAGAGAGAGAGAGAGAGAGAGAGAGAGTCCCATCAACAAGGCTGGGAACCACCTCCTGTCTCATTCCAGCCTCACAGCCGCTCTAGAGGTGGGTGTGGCAGGGTTATTATCTCCATTGAACAAAGGCAGAAACTGGGCTAAAGGTCACCAGTGCTCTTTCTGCCACCCCACAAAGGGATCCCTTCTCCAGCCTGTGACCCCACACCCCCTGTGGTGTGCCCTGTGAGGGGTGGGGGTCACCCAAAGGAGCAGCAAGTCCAGAAGCTCGGCCATTCCCTCTGTGAAAGAAGGCCAGATATTAAACTGGCACAACTTCTGCAGAAGATAGTTTGGCAACACCTATTAAATAATGCCTGTGACCCAGCAGTGCCCCTCTCGGGATAAACCCTAAAAATGCCAACACCTGTACACTAGGGGGCATGCACAAGATGCTCACTTGTACATGGAGCTCAAGTGTAGTAACTGCAAAAAAAGAAAAAAAAAAGAACAAAGCTCAATCAATATCCCTCAAACATGGATATAGTCAAATATTATATCCATGCTGCAGATCGAGTAGTTCAAAAAAAATAGGAGGTAGATCCACGTGCAGTCACAACAAAGGACCTCCAAGGCACACAAAGTGGGGGGTGAGAAGCAAAGTGCAGAACAATATGTAGAGTATGATTCCGTTCATATAAAAAAGTGCACAAAAAGTACAGCACAGGGAATATAGTCGATATTGTCATAACTATGTATAGTACCAGGTAAGTACTAGATTAATTGGAGGGATCACTTCATAAATTATATAAATGTCTATCCACTATGCTATACACTTGAAACTAATATAAAATAATATTTAATGTCAGCCATAATTGAAAAAAAAATGCTCACATAAAAACCAAAACTGATTATGAGTTGAACTATATGAAATTGCTGTTCCTTGACCATTTATGACCTACAAAAACAGCAATCTTATGACTCAACCTAATATAAATATATGTTTGTGTAAATGTGTAGAGAAAGCCTGGAGGGATGAATCTGGTGGTTCTCTCCAGAAAGGGGTGGGGGAGGGGAACAAAACGCATTGGTTTTGCAATGTTTATACTTTTATATCGCTGAAAATGTTTATCACAAGGATGTATTCATGTATTTCATGTGTAAATAAAGACAACTATGTTAAAAAAATGTTTAAATAGATCACTGTGTTAGGACATGAGAAAACATTGCAAGATTCTGTTAAGTGAAAAGAAGCAATTTACAAATAATATGTATGGTCTATGATCCCATTTGGTAAAAAGAATATATATTAGACTACAGACAGATAAAAACAACTGGAGAATGACAATATATATACTTACATAGAAATTATGTCATAATCTGTTAGAATGTGCACAGATAAAAACAACTAGAGAGTATAACATTTTAGTGTATGTGCTGCCAGAAGGGAGCACAAGAGAGTATAACATTTTATATGTTATAATGATATATATATATTAGTCTGTGCACAGTTAAAAAACTAGAGGAAAAACATTACAAATTATTAACAGCGGGAATAGAACTGCTGATAGTGACATTAATTTATATTTCATGTTCTAATAAAAAAAATTTTAGCAACATGTTACTTTTGTGGTCAGAAAAAAAAAGATATGAAAAATTAAGTCTCAGGGTAAGCGAAGGCAGAGTTATCTCTGTTTTATAATAAGAGCCCTGGAGAGGCTCCTGGAACAAAGCCCTCCTTTTTGCAGAAAAGACCCTCAGACTCACGAGTGGGTGCAGTTGATGGGGCACGGCTGGCACGTGCCCTTCTCATCTGGGAACTTCCAGATGGGCATGAAGGAGAGGTCAGGTTTCACACCACTGGGGCAGCGAGCCACGCAGAAGGGAGAGTCCTTGTAGTGGGCGCAGGCCACACACTGGTCAGCCCCCTGGGAGGGGAGGAAAGGTTTGTGGGGGGCTGGCAGTAGGATCAGGGCCTGCAGTCTCCTTTGAGCTTCCCATTGTTACTCAGCAGCACTTTTCATTAGGGTGTAGTAAGAATTAACTTAAAACAGGGTTTGTTTTTTTTTAAGTTTATTTTCTTGCTCCTGGGACAGCCCAGGCCTGCTGTGTCTGCTACCTCTGCTCTTCACCCAGCTCCCTCAACTTCAAAGCTTGATCCCAAGCTGGGGGCTTCACATGAACTGGGAGGGGAGTACATTACTTAAGGTATAACTGCAAGTAATGATCGTTACTAACACGTGGAGAGCATTTCCCGTACTTAGGCACTGTGCCAAACCCTATTTTGAGTTAATTCTTACTAAACTCTAATGAGGCAGGTACTACTATGATACTCATTTTATAAATGAGCAAACTAAGGTTGGAAGCAGGGCCTAGATTTAAATCGAGGTAGTCTGATGTCTAAGCCCACATGTCCAACCACCTTGGCACAGCCAAGAACATAGGCTTCCCTGGGACCTCTGCACAATCCAAAGGGTCCTGGGTCTATCACACAACTCTTGCGGTCCCCAGCACCTCAGCCTCCCTCCACCTCCTATTGTTCCACCCTCCTGCTGCTCAGGTCTGAGCTCAGGATGCTCTCCATGGATGTCTTCTTGGACCTGACCAGGTCCCTGGCAATCCACCCCAACCCACCCTTGCTTCCCTCCACCCAGCTCTGAGTTCACTAGCACCTCACCGATCCTACGCAGGTCACTGAGCCATTCTGGGGTTGACACTCGGGGTGGCACGGCAGACAGTACCTGTCCTTCACATACTCCCGGGGGAGCCTGAGAGAAGGGATGGCTGGTGAGGGGTCTGGAAAGAACCCCTGTGCACCCCTCCGGCCGCCCTCTGCTCCTCCCCGCATACCCCTGCAGTACTCGGCACTCCTCCACGCACTCCTGGCCCCGAAGGAACTGGCTGCAGTTGACACACTGGGTGGGTCCTGGACCCCAGCAGTGCCCATGGGCACACAGCGGGTAGCAGGCCAGGCCTTCACCCACTGCAGCAAGGAGGAAGGAGTCAGAGAGGATTCTTAAGGGAGACTCCAAGTCCAAGTGAACCGGGGGAAGAGGCTGTGAGGGTGGCTCTGGGTTGGAGGGGCAGGGATAGGGCCTGGGCGATGCGGAGAGAGAAAGGAGTTCTCAGGTTCCAGAAACAGAGGAAAGGGAAGGGAGGGATGCCAAGAGGTCAAGCCAGCCAGAGCTGTGTCAATAATGGCGCACCAGGGACAGGCAATCTACGTAAGTCCCAGGTTGCTGTTGCTAGGGGCCCGTGGGCACTCCTGTGAGCTGGCAGATGGGGAGCAGGCACACTGGGCTCCCTGTCTTACCACACTCGTCCTCTGGTCGGTTAGCACTGTGGAGCAGGGCCTGGTGAGGGTTCCGAAAGAGCTGGTCCCAGGGCACCGTGTGCACAAAGCAGAGGCGGGCGTTGCGGTGGATGAGGGCCAGCCCACTGCCCAGTTCCCGCAGTGAGCGCAGCCCCAGCCAGCTGATGCCCAGGCCTTGCAGGGTCAGCGAGTAGGCACCACTGTGGGAGAGGAGGGCTCAGCTGCAGAGCGAACAGCTCATTGCTGACCCCCTCCACAGTCTACAAGGGCTGCCCCTACCCCAGCACCCTCTACTAACTCCCATGGAAAGGCTGCCGATGGAGCCCCTGGGGAACAGGAGGACCCACCATACCCAAAGCTTCTCCCGGGCCTCCCCGTCAAGCCCCCTCCCCTGGTGCTCACTCATGCAGAACTCGTCCCCGGATTACTCGCAGTTTCTGGAAGACACTGAGGTCAGGCAGGGTGTCTGGCCACGCTGAGATGTACAGGTAACCTGCAGGCACAGGGTGAGTCTAGGGGTGTGGGGACAGGATGAGGATCCCCAGCCCCTTTAGAGCAGGATGCAGAGGCAGGGCCCACCTGTAATCTCCTCTAAGGTCTCAAACACTCTGAGCTGCTCGGGCTGTAAGGGGGCAGTGTTGGAGGCTGGGTCCCTAGAAGGAGGATGAGGAGAGGAGTCAGCAGAGCTAGCAAGGGGTGGGCACGACCCCCAGACTGGCCGTGCCACCCTCATCCCTCTTCTATTAATAACTTCAATTAAACCCTTTGCTCAAGCCCGGCTGTTGCCATCCCGAGCTGCAAAGCCCAGGCCCTAGTTTGGCAGGATCTATCAAAACAGTGTTTATATTCTTTGATCTAGAAATTCTACTTCTAGGAATGTGGCCTAGAGAGACACTGGCCCCTGAGGCATGTACAAGGCAGAACTGTTTGTAAGAACGAAAACTGAAAATGACCTAAACACCCATCAGTAAATAGGAGAGCTGTTAAATATAATCTTGATGTATCCAGACTATAGACAAAAAACTAAACATTTAGGAGCACTTAGTAAATGCCAGGCACTATTCTAAGAGCTTATGCATATTAACTCATTCAAACTTTATAACCACCTTATGAGGTTGGGACTAGTTTTGCTCTGATTTTGGAGAAGAGGAAACTAAGGTCCCATAAGATCACATGTCTAGTAAGTGGCAGTGCCAGGTTTCAAACCCAAGCAGTCTGGTTCCCTGACCTTTAGCTGCAACTCTTTGCTGCTGCCACCTGCTTCACACTTCTTGAAAAAAAAAAAGGCATCTCAAGAACCCTCAGGACCAGCTCTCCAAAGCAAAGGGCAGACAATACTCACAATATGCTCTCATTTCCATAAACCAAGGTCTCCAGCGAAATTACAACTATGTTTTCCATGCGTGTCTATGTGTGCATAAAAGGTCTAGGAGAACCCACACTGTTAACAGTGGTCTCCTCTGGAAGGGGGAGCAGAAGTGGAGGAAGTGTTGAAAGGAATTTTCTCCTTTTTTTAATACGTATTTTTATTGAAATGTATTTCACATACAATAAAATGCGCAGATTTTTACTATACAGTTTGATGAGTTTTGACAAACGCATTCATTCACTCATGGCTTCCTCACCCCAACTGATATATAGAGCACTTCCATCACCCCAGAAATTTCCTTTGTGTCCCCCCCTTTGGAGTCCCCCCCACCCCAGGACAACCACAGTTTTGACTGCTATCACCAGAGTGGTTTTGCCTATCTAGACCCTCACATAAAAAGAATCATATAGTGTGGATTCTTTTCTGGCTTATTTCAATTAACATAATGTGTCTGAGACTCATTCATGTTGTGTGTATCAGTATTTTGTTTCTTTTTATTGCTGAGAATGTCATTGTATAGATAGGCCATCGTTTGTTTATTCATTTACCTATTGATATACATTTGTGTAATTTCCAGTTTGGGACTACTGTGAATAGAGCTACTATGAACTCAAGGAGAACGTTAACTTTATCTGGATGGCTTGACCTCCATACAAGTGTGTGTTGACAGATAACATGTCATGTATGAAAAGAATCCCTCCAAAAGTCCCTGCCCCCTCTGGTCTCTCACCTGCTTTTTCTGCATTCCTGGCCTCCCACCTGTCTCTGGCCATCCCTTCACCCCGAGATGCTGCCCTTTCTGGGTCCTCAGGGGTCAGTAACTGCCTCAATGTTGTCTCGGGCCATTGTGCCCGCCCTTCACTCCGAGTATCCTTACCCCGCAAAGCTCTCCGGCAGAAACGCCAGGCTCCCAAAGATCTTCTTGCAGCCAGCAAACTCCAGGACATTGGCACTAGTGACCGCCCTTGCCTCCCGCAGGTGTTCCATGCCCAGACCATAGCACACTGTGGGGAGTGGAGCAGGTGGTGAAGGGGCCACCTCAGCCCCTGCACTGGGACTGATCATTCCCTACAGAGCACCAGGAACTCAAACTCCTAGGTCCTGTCTATAGTCCCATCTTGGGGCCACATGCCCCCTCCCCACACTGACGAGAAATGGGGGAGCTTGTAGGACTGATCTGAGGAGGACCAGGGGCAGAGACAGTGGGAGACACGAGGACTGGGTCCCAGGAGGGTCTGAGGAAGGGTGAGACAGTGGGCAAGGCCAGGCTGGGTGCACAGGGACAAGAACTACAGCCTGGCTTAGGGGGTGGCAATGGGTACCTCGGGCACAAGGCTTGCTGCATTTCTCACACCGCTGTGTTCCGTCTTCAGCTGTCACTTCTTGGTTGTTAAGGGGACAGACTAGGGTGCAGGATCCCACATCCGTCGATAGGTAGTTGTCTGAAGAGACCAGGGTTGTATGTCCACATGCCCCGGCCCTTAATGCCCCACCGTGAGCAGTGTCACCATGCCCAGGTAGTACAATAAGAACAACATCCGACAGTACTGGAATGCCCTTGCTGCAAGTCAGCACTTAGCATTCATTTGCTCTTCACAACAGCCCTATATGATAAACACGTGGTGCGATTCCCATTTTGCCAAAAAGGAAAGCAAAGCGCAATAATGCAAATTCCTGGAGGTCATCGTGCTAGTGAGTGGAGGAGCCAGGATCTGAACCCAAACATCTGGCTCTATGCTTCGCACTGTCACTCACTGTGGGGAGGATATGACTGGGACCTAAGAGCCCACTCCTGTCTCCTGTGAGAGGAGGAAAGAGGTCCCCAGATTCGAGGCCAGCCCCTAAATGCCCATCAGGAAAGAGGGGACCTGTTAAATAAAACTCCAATCTATCTAGACTATAGAATGAAAATTAACATTTAGGAATGCTTAATATATGCCAGACGCTGTTGTAAGAGCTTATGCATATTAACTCATTCAAACTTTATGAGGTTGGGACTACTTTTGCTCCCATTTTAGAGATGCGGAAACTAAAGCACTAGTCATATGACTAGTAAGTGACAGAGCCAGTTTTCAAACCCAGGCAGTCTGGCTCCCAG
Organism: Pteropus vampyrus; assembly: GCF_000151845.1. NCBI lineage: Eukaryota > Metazoa > Chordata > Mammalia > Chiroptera > Pteropodidae > Pteropus > Pteropus vampyrus. The sequence goes on along the minus strand of NW_011889284.1, from coordinate 128,477 downwards.
GCCTGAGCTCTTAGCTGCTACTCTTTGCTGCTGCCACCAGTTCCACAGCTGTTGAAAGAATGAGGCATCTCGATAAGAACCATCGGAACCAGCTCTCCAAAGCAAGAGGCAGACAATACTCATAACATGCTCTTATTTACATAAACCAACGTCCCCACCAAAATTACTACAACTGTGTCTCTCCCTGGCACTCACAGGGACAGGCGGTCACACAGCTGGCGCCAAAGGTATACCGGCCCTCAGGGTTGGGCATGGACTCGAAGGTGTCCGTGTTGTAGGTGACCAGGGCTGGGCAGTGCAGCTCACAGATGCCACTGTGGTTGAAGTGGAGGCAGGCCTGGGAGGAAAGGCATCTGGTGATCACCAGGCTGTTTTTCCCTTATGTGCCAGGGGCAGTAGGGCAGTACCGGGCAGGGTGCCCCTTCCCTTGCCCACCAAAGGGTGAGTGAGGCCCAGTGGGAACGTACCAGGCAGTCAGAGTGCTTGGGGCCCGTGCAGCCGGCAGCACACTGCTCATGGCAGCAGTCGGTGGGCAGCGGGCCCTTGCATCGGGCACAGCCGCCGGCACAGACAGTTCGCGTCACTATCAGGCAAAGGGCAGGATGAGGGCTGGGCGGCAGCCTGGGCACTGGGCCCTCATCACCCTCACCTCCTGGGGAGATGCCCTGACCCACGGAAGACACCTGAGGCCTAGGAATCCCAACCCTCCCCTGTCACCATTGTTCTATCCAGCTCTGTGCCCCCAGATTCTGGGCCTAAGACTCACAGCGCTGACAATCCTGGGAACTTTCTCCCCAGCAGTGAGAGGCTTTACAAGCTGGAGAACAGGGTTGGCCTGGGGAGAGAACAGAAAGACAGTAAGAGAGACAGAGACCAGGAAGCAGAATGCACAGTAAGGGAGAGACCCAGACAGGTAAAGGAGACTCCAAAAACAGAGACATAATCTAGAAGCAGAGGGAGACAGGACAGAGCCACAGAGATGAAGAGCCACAGAGATAAAGAGACATGGAGATGGTAGGAAGGACCAAGAAAGAGGAAATGGGTGGTGTTAGTGCGGTGGGGTGGGGGTGGGGGGGAGTAGAGGGTATGTAAGCCAGGAGTTTGGGGTTGAGGAGGGACCGTCTGAGAAAGAGAGGAGGCTCTAGGCAGGGAGGAGCATGGCTTACAGGCCCGGGAGCGGTTGTTGTCTATCAGCATGAGGGCCAGCTGGTTGTTCTTGTGGAAGATGTCCTTCCACAAAATCGTATCCTGGTGGCAGAGCTGAGGGTTCCGCTGGATCAAGACCCCTCCCTTCAGGATCTCTGTGGGGCAGGCAATAATCAGAAGCTTCTGTCCCTGTCACCTTCTGCCCTCCCACCTTCTAAATGAAGAGCAGGCTTCTTAAACACACCCTAGGTTCCCCAGGGAGCAGAGAAGACACCTTCAGCATCTTTTAGCCCTATCAATACTAATCCCCCTCCCGTGATACACACACACAGACACACGCACGCACACGTGAACCGACTAAGATCCAGGGAGGAGGGGGTTGTCCATGTCTGGCTCCAGATATCCAGGTCATTTTCTCCTCTCCGCCCACCTTTACTCTGTGCACACTGCCTGGCAGTTGAAAAAGAGACTCTGTGCACACTGCCTGGCAGTTGAAAAAGAGACTCTGGAGTCTGAAATCCAGCCTCACCACTAACTAACAACTTATTCTCTGTAAACCTGTTTTTTCATCTGTAAAATGAGAATAACATTGATGCTTCCCTTGCAAGATTATAGCACAACTGAAATAAGATCACGCATGCAAAGCTCTTGGCACACAGGGTTTGGGACACTGTCAGCCCTAGGGCTGTCATGTTCAGTTACACAGGTTGTTCACTGCACATGTGTACTCAGGCAATAAGTAGGAAAAAAACCCATCCTGCATCCTCATTATCAAACTGTGTGAACTAGTGGAAACTGTGACTTCCTGGGAAGAAGGAAATCTTTTCTAATCTTCACAAGGGCACTTTCCCTAGCTCTGACTGCATCCATCAAGAAGGGACATAAGCCTCCCCATAGCTAGCTGTGACCTTGGTCAGCTCTCAATAACCGGAAGATTTCAATGACAATGATGACTACCTGTGAGGCTTCGCAGCTGCAGCTCCTGCAGTCCTCCTGGGGCAGCCCCAGCAGCAGGAGTGGCACTGTCCAGAAGGTCTCCATTGTCCAGCACGGCCAGGGCATAGCTATCCTCAAATAGCTGGGTGCCTCGCACGATGCGCAGCCTCTGCAGTGGGACCTGTCTCACTTGGTTGTGAGCGATGAGCACATAACCCTGTACCTCCTGGATATCCTGGAAGGGGACAGGGTAGGGTAGGGCTGAGGCAGGCTAGGGGCCTGGAACATTACCAGCCCCCAGGGCTTCCTCAGGGTTCCCCAGTGCTTGGGGATCTTGGGCAAGGCCGCCATCCACTGAGCAGTCCTGCTCCCTTCATGTATAAAATGGAAATCAAGGCCACTCCCCACCTTTCCAAACCAGATTCCTCTATGATCAAGAAAGATAATGGTGTGTGGCGGGGAGCACTTTACAAACTGTGAGCAAGTGCCCCACCCTCCGTGCGTCTCAGTTTCCTCATCTGTAAAAGGAAAGGCCTGGACTTGATGATATCTGAGCATTGCACACATGACCCTACCCCAGAGCACCATGGAAACAGCCCAGCAGGCTGGTTTCCACTCTCCTGCTCATGATCCTTTCACATACATTTCCCATTTTATCTTCAAAATGGGCCCCCCAGGGGAAGTCAAAGCATGCCTATATTGCTCCCAATATACAGATAACAAAACCGAGACCCAGTGAAGCCAAGAACCTAAACCACATTCACACGGCTTGTCGGGGGCAGAACTAGCCCTGGAACCCACATCTCTCAACAGCCCTTTCGCTACTTGAGGTGGGAGGGAGACAGTGGCTGGGCGGTTGGACAGGGGGAGGTAATCGCGCTGGCAAGAGAGCAAATATTTAGCAAAGGAATAGATGCATTCCACCTAGAGATGTCCACGGCCAGCCATGTTATAGAGAGGGAGTCAACTCGTCTTTCAGTAGAACGAACAGGGGTTAGACATTGGAAAGGACTCCGGGTGAGGAACCACAATGAGAGGAAATATAGGCTTCTTCTACCACCCACCGATAAGCAGAGGGCTCAGCCCAAGGAGAGGCAGGGACTGGCTGGGGTCTCACCTGTAGGAAAGAGAGGCTGGCATTGGCAGGCAGGTAGGTAAGTTCCAGGTTCCCCTGCACCACCTGACAGCCCTGGTAGAGGTGGCGGAGCATGTCCAGGTGGGTCTCGGGACTGGCTGGGAGCCGCAGCTTCATATCTGTGCCAGTGCACACTATCAGGAGAGAGGAAATGGGTCAGAGGGCATTGCCCACCCAGTGAGCTTCTCCTACCTGACTGCCTCCTCCACATTCACTCCCCAGAGTCAAGCCATTTCAGACGGTGAGAGAGCACAACGGAAGGACCTGACCTCCCATGTCTCTTACACCTGCAAAAGGTGCAATAGCAAAAGAAAGTTTCCAAGTTTGTGAAGAGGAGGGAAATCAGGGGACAGGCTGCTTCTGGCTCAGCCCATCCTGGTCATCCAGACGGGGCCCTGCTATATCAGCCCTAGGGAGCCCGCCCGCCCAATCCAGGGGGTTGGCTGGCAAAGAAAGCCTCTCTTTGTCTCAAAGGCACGACTCAGAGCCAAGGGGTAAAAATCCCCCAAGAGAGGCGATGATGAATCATGAACTCTCTGGATACCCCCTGCCCCTCTCCCAAGCAAACAAACTCGGGGCATTCTCCCCACCCCATTCCAATGCCACCCACATGCCAATCTCCTGGCAAGGAATACTCATCCTCACAATGCCACCCAGAAAGTAGGAAAGGAGGGTCAGCTGGAGTCACGGTGGGGGCATGAGGACCACCGGGGGCCTGGCAGAAACCTTTGGAATTCCCCTAGGCAGGGACAAGGGGCATCAGACTCTAGCTCTGGGCATCCAGACCCAGGCTGCAGATCCTAGGCCAGAGTGATGCCTACTCCAAAGGCTCCTACTCCAGCACCTCACCCTTGCCACCTCCTCAGGGCAAGACTCCAGAAGCAGCTGGCAGAATCTATGCCACGAAACTCCTGCCACAAGAGCACTACGTCAACCCTGTGTACCTGCCCGGTGCCAGTCATCAGCCAACGGGCATCAAGATGAACTGTCCCAGGGTCCACATGGACCCCGGCTGTGTGTTCCTGAGACCAGAAGTACCCACAAAGGCCAGGGATACTAGGAGGGGTAAACTACCCCTGGTGAGGGGACTCTGGGGGCAGCAGCTGGCACCCTGCCTGCCAGCATGGGGGAGATTACAGTGCCCAGTTGAACTTGTTTTTCTGCTCTAGTGAGAAGATGAATCACCTGGTGTGTCTTGCCCAGGAGGGTGTGCCGGGGGGAGGTGGGTGGAGGGCACCCCCAGGTACACAGGCCCACAGGTGCCTGAGCTGCCCGGAATTCCTGTTGGTCACCACTCCACCTCCTATAGGTTATGTGCAGATTCAGGAGGGCAGCACAGTGGCTGATGTTGAGGTCTGACACCAGGGCTCCAGCAACTTGGAGCTGGAGCTCAAACCCCAAGGGGTAATAAGAGATACCCTCTGCCTTCAGAAAGCTGGGGGCGGGAGGGGACAGCCCTCCACCCCCTGGTGTTGCTTCTTAGTAACAACCAGAGTGGTCTCTGTTCCCGCCCCTCTGGGCAGATAGGGAAAGAAGCAAACAGGGAAGAAGGGGAGGGCCCAGAAATAGAATCAAGGGTCCCTTCCCCCAGACTCCCAAGAGAAACAGGAGATGGGGGTGGCCTGGCCAGGCCCAAAATAACGCCCCGCTGCCAGGACCTCCCCCGGCCTCAGCTTCAGCTGCTTTGTAGGCACAGCTGTCTCCAGGCCCAGACCCCAAGGCCCTGGCCCAAGCCTGGGGGGGAAAGGGAGCAACAGAGCAGGGGCAGGGGCTGTCTCCACCCCCTGCTGCCCGGTGCAGCCTCCAAAGGACACCAGCTGTGGCAGCCAGGCAATAGGAAAACAACAACAATGGAACACTGGGGGCAGCTGCATTAACTGAGCCCCTACTGTGTGCTCAGCAGGCACTCTGGGTGGAGCCTCCTAACATCCTGCAGAGGCTGGGACTTCAAACTGAGGCCAGCCGAGAGGCAGTATCTGAACTGAGTCTGTCTGACTTTAGATTCCACATTCCTTCTACGAAGCCTAACTGCACACACAGATTCGCCCTACAACCCACACAAACGTAAATACACACTAACTCCACCGATGCCACTGAAAAACATTGCAGGCTCTGGGCAGGGCAGGGTGGCTGGGCTAGGCTGGGCAAGAGGAGCAGAAAGAGTGGTAGCCCCACCCCACTAGTGAATTTGTTTGTGGCCGATTTGAGTCTAATTAAGACTTTAAGTGTTTGCAACAGGTGGTAAAATTGGTACCCTGAGACCCCTCCCAAGGAGCTAGAGGCTTTCGAGCTAATCCCTGCACCAACCTGACATGAAGCCAAGGCTTTCTTGATACCTCCCTTACCTCTACCTCCACCTCTCTCCCTCTCCTTCACCATGACACCTGCCCCCACCTCCTCCCACTCCCCCTCCTCCTTACCAGTCCCCTCCCGAGTCCTCACCTTGGTCCCCATTTCCACACTTTCCCCCTTGATTTTCTTGGGAGATAGGAAGTCCTATTCCACACAGGGGAGCTCTTTGTCTCCAGGACACCTGCCCCTTAGGAGCCTCAATCACCAACTCTCCAAGCAAAGGCTGTGTGAGGCCGGACCAGCCCACAGCCAGGGGACCGGACTGCACACAGTGAGCACTGGGTGTTTACTGGATGGATGGATGGATGGATGAATGAATGAATGAAATCCAATGAAGAGTCTCCAAACCAGAAGGGACCAGTTGAGGTCCCAGTGTCCATCCCACTGCTCAGAGGCTGGTCACAGTCTTTCATGTCCCTCCAGCTGGACTTCAGTGGTCAGGGTTTGGTCCCAGCTCTGCGGGTGCTCTCAAGTGGGTTCTCTCCTCACCACCAGCCTTCGGCCTTCTCCCTAGCTGCTTCTCTTGCTCACTAGCATGAAAGTCAATACTTCCTTTGGTTTCCATGAACACTACCTGCATCCCCACAGCTCATCACCCCCAGATCCACTGGGTCACAGCCCATTCTAGTGACACCAGGACTCAACAACCACATGCCTGGTGTATCAGGCAGACCAGAACTCTAGCTGGGCCACTCACCGTGTGACCTTGAGCAAGTTTCTGGACCTCCAAGGCAGAAGCCAAATCAGATTCATCTCTATGCCCAGCCCTGCCTGTGACTTAGTAGGCACTCAATGAATATTTACTGACCTGAACTTGGCTGTAAGGAGGAGATAATCAAATAATAACAACTCTTCCTCTCTATAGAGAAGTTAAATGAGAGTTAAATGAGATAATGAATCAAAAAGCAATCTGTAAACATGACAAGCCTTTGTAAACAGAGCTGGGACAACACAAACATTGGCTATAATTCTCCCACTCCTTGATAGAGCACACACCCCTCACTCTACCTCCATTCTCTTTTCAGGGATGGAGAGAAAAGGTGTCCTAGCAAGAGATGGAGGCGTCACCCCAGAGGCACTTCCCACAGGCTGAGGGTGGGAAGGGGATCTCCTTCCAGATCATTCTAGCACTCAGGGGCAGGCACAACTCCCTGGGCCCTACACCACCTCCCCTCCCCGCCCCCAGCCCCAGCCCCAGCCCCAGCCCACACTGATCCCTCACGCTTCCACTCCAGCTGTCTCCCACGCCACAGCCTTGCAGTTCCCACTGGCCTCCAGCCCACTCCTGCCTTCAGTCCCCTGCCATTCTGGGAGGGCCCAAGAAGAAGGCAGACATGAGCTAGACAGGGTAAGAGGATGGGGAGAGGAGGGCTGCTCAGCCCCTTTCTATAGCCTAGATAGGGGAAGTCATTCACCCGCATAAGGAAGTAGTGCCTCCACCCAAATCTGGCCACCTGGCTGCCCCTGAGGCTTTGCTCAATCCATTCCTGTTGAATGGAATAAGACTGACCAACTCTTAATGCCTCCTCCATTGGAGTCCAAAACGCCCTGAGTATTATTGAGTTGATGGGAAGCCTGGGATAAGTCACTTCATTTCTTTGGACTTCAGTTTTCTCCTCTGCGCAGCGACTTCACAGGATTGTTGCAGAGATGAAATGAAACTATCTATGGATAAGAACCTGGCATATAGGAAGCATGCTGTACATGTTTTGAAAGTTAAGGCAAGGGAAGTTCACAGAGCAGGAGTACGGGGTAATTCCCAACCAAGAGAAAAGAAAAGGTGCTTTATATTTGGAATGCAATGTATTTTCTCTTGCGTTTGAATCAATTTTTTCTTTTTTATTTTTTTTTGTGTGGATATTAAAATGAGGTTACTTTCTCTAAGTGTAATAGAAAGAAGGAAGGCTATTGGGAGAATCACACAGGAATTAAATATGAGCTCTGCAAGATAAAAAGGATGTATTTGCTGCGCACTTTACAAGACCTTGGCTTCTAGGAGGATCTCAGCAAAATCCAGACCCTCTGGGTCTTCCCCCATCTCTCCTTCCTTCCATATTCCTAACACAACCCTCAGCCCTAGAATGTAATAAGGGTGCTAGGCGCAGCTGGATGGCGTGCTGCCATTTTAACTATTCCCTGCACAACAAACTCAACATCTCTGTCTGCACCCAGCAGTGCAGGTTGAAGGGTGAGGAAGACCAGAGGGGCAGGAGAACTGACCCCTCATATCCTGGCACTGCAGCAACTCAGCCACTCACCACCTGCTCAACTCGAAGGCTCAGGTGAGGAGGACAGCAGCTCGGCCTGACAGCCCAGCGTGGCCTCACCCTCTCAGCCAGCAGAAGGTCAGTGGTGAAGACACAGCCTGGGAAACAGGGAGGGGAAGAATGGGCTCAAGCAGAGGAGACTCCTTCCTCAGAGTGAAGGCGTGGGGCCACCTCCTTCTGTTTACAGCAGAGCTGGCCCAGCACCTTGAGGGAGTTCCTTGAGAGGGCAGAGTTCATCAGAGTCCCCAAGTCAGCGGAGAGACTGTTTGGGAACACAAAGCCCAGACACACACACACACAACTCAAGAACACTCTAGCATAGGGGTGCCTCATATATCACAGCAGTGCTCTGGCAGAGGGGCCCTGGGCCAGGCAACACAGACAGGATGACACCCACCCTTTCTCCAGACTCCCTGACCTATGGAGACCAGGACGCTCTCATTTTGTCTTCCTCACAACCCAATGAGACAGGGAGCAGTGTCCCCCATTGTTCAAAGTAGATTAACAGTGATTTCAAAAGTGTGGTTGAGGGTCGCACTGCCGGGGGTCCAATAGGGGACCCACCACTTACTTGCTGCTATTTAACCTCTTTAAGACCAGATTTTCACCCGGAATATGAGCATATTAGCAGAACTTCTCTCATAGAGAACTAAAGAAGGGAACACATGCAAAACACCATGCGCAGTGCTTGGCACCAGAGTATATTTCCAGCTTTAACTGCAATTACGTATGGACAGACAGATGAGGCAGGACACACTGTCATCCCATCACCCTTCCCCACACACAGCATAAGGGAAAAGGCAGGACAATCCCTCTGCATACCCCCATCTAGTTCTATTTCTCAGCCTCCCTCCCCTTCCAACTGCCCAGGATTCCCTCCTGTAGAACTCTGCCACTTCATGCCCCAGACCAGGAAACCCACCATCACTACCTCTCTGCCGCCCATGCTCTCTAGAAGTCACAAAGCACAAAGTCCCTGAGCTGGCCCTAGAGAAACTTGTTCAAAACAAACGTCTCCCCCTCCCCCCAGCCAGACTCCAGCGTGAGGCAACTCCGCGAACCGACTGGCCACCCTCTCCTCCCGGCTCTGGCTGGACAGGTTGCTCTCCCCACCTTCCCCCTTCACACCCCGATCTTGCCTGAAGCTGTAGTAACTATAACTAAACTTAAGCGGCCGGAGGCGGGTGGAGGAGGCAGGAGGAGGGGCAGGGCAGGAGGGACCCCCGGGGAATCCAGCCCAGTCCAGTCCGGAGGCGGAGGCTGCCAACTGGAAAGACTTTGAGAAAGCTCGAGGGGGCTCAAGAAGGGGGCGCGCGCGCGCGCGCACACACAAACACACACACACACACACACACACACACACACACACCCCGTGCGATACAACTTCGATGGGAAACTTTCTGAACAATCTCAGAGAACTTTTTTGACAAGTTCCCAGAGCCGTCTCAGAGTCTGGAAAGTGCCGTTCTCTTGAATGGGACATCGAGAGGCGCTTCTGTGTAACTGCCTCCCTGCCCCAGCTTCTTTTGCCCCCTCCCCGCAGAGGGCCGGCGGCTCTGAGCGCCTGGACTGTCCGAAACTTCGGATCGGGAAGCTCGTACGACGCCCCCTGCCCCGTCTGCCCGGGGATTTCGGCGGGTGTCCCAGGCTGCCGGGTCCTGTCGCGGCTCCCTGCCCTCCCCAACCCAGACCCACCTTGAGTGCCCGTGGCTCCGGGGGGCAGGAGGGCGAGAAGGAGCCCCCAGCGGCACCAGGCCGCCAGCTCCATGGTGCTCACTGCGGTTCCGGTCCCATGGCTCCGGCTGGACCAGGCTGGGGGGCGCCGGGCGCGGCAGGCGGAGAGGCCAGGCGCTTGGCGCCAGAAAGGGTACCCTGCGAAGCGGCGGGCTGTTGCCTCGAAGAGAGGTCTCTTCTCGTCTCTCTGGGCACGCTGGAGGGGAATCTCAGCCCCACAACTTCATTCTTGTACTTCCTCGAGCCTGCCCTCCTCCTCCACCTTCTCCTCCTCCTGTGATTGGGAGCCAGCGCGCTCACAGTTCGCCCCCCGCCCCCTCCAACCGCATTCCAGCAAGTCTCTGGGAGTGGCAACTCCCGGCTTCACTTTCTCCTTCTCTCGGCGGAGGCCTGGGGTGCGTCCCTCCCAACGCCGGGACGCCCGGGGTGCCTGCAGCGGTTCTCATCCGTTTCCATGGAGAACCCCTTAAAGTAGAGGAGGTGATTGCGCCCCCTCCTCCAGGAGTCTGGGGCAAATGCTTTAGGCTGCCATCCTTAATTCTCGCAGGTTTTATCTTAAACATTCCTGGCGAGTTTGCATCCTACTCCATCACGTGCCTATTCGTTTTAATATCAAATAATTGTTTTCCCATCACGTCCTAAGAAAAGTTGATAGCCAAGGAGGGGCGTGTATTCTGTTTAACTCGTGTGTTGTGTTTAACTTGTGGTTTCCAGGACTCCCTGGCATACCATCTCGGATCCTTTAGGTATATTTTTCAGTCTGAAAGCATGAAGGTTTACCAGTTTGGAAAGAGAGAGTCAAATTGGAGGGACCTCCAGCTCAATCCTTTGAAGAACATCCCTCTTCTTTCTTTACTACTGGGACATTCAGCACCGATTTATCCAAGATTTTTTTTCTCTGTCCTTTGCTTTTTATTAGCCTGTTCAATTCCACCTCCTCCCCTGGCATTCCACCTGGAGCCCCTGATCCTGTACTTAAGGCCCAGTGGGGGTTGGAGTGGGGGATGGAGTGGTGGCAGTGTAGAAAGACATGTTGTTGTTGGAAATTCCAACGAAATATTGCATGGGACAGACAACTTCCAACAAAATATCGCATGGGACAAACAACTTCGTTGTTTATCTGAAATTCAAATTTATTTTTATTTGCCAAATCTAGCAACCCTTGTTGGAATGCTTTAGCCAAGAGCATGTCTGTGATGTTCAAGAGCTCAGAGGCACTTACCGGGGATTGGAAAATGAAGGACACTAGCATTTCTTAAGCAGCTTCCATATTCCCTAGCATGGTTACAGGCAGGCGCTTTGGGAGGCGGGGTGCGCAGAGTTGAGAACAGGGTGTTCTGGGATCAGAATGACCTGAGTTCAAATCTCTACTCTGCAGCATATTAGCTATGTGACCTCGGGCAAGTGACTGAGCCTCTCTACTTCGGTCGTGCACTTGTAAACTCATGTCTGGCATTCTATGCTAGGAGTTAAAGGAGATAATGCTGCTAAAGCACTCGGCACAGTACTTAGCACATAGTAATTGTTCAATAAAAGGTCTCAGCCTTAGTTATATTTTGGCAGATTCAGAGTTTGTGGGGCCTGAAGCTTATGAAATTTGGAGGATCTCTTTAGAAAAAAAAATACAAAGTTATGAATACAAAATTTGACACATGCATGCAAATGAGGAGCCTGAAGCTTACCCTTCCCTCAACACCATGGTAAATCCTCCAGTTCTAACCAGTGATGTTCAAACTGCAGGTCAGGTTCTATTAGAAGATTGATCATAAAACCAATTTAGATAATCAAGACAAAAATCGGGTTTTTGTTTTGTTTTTAAGAAATAGAATGGATTAGAAAAGATTCATGTATATCGTATGTAGTAAGGGTAAGCGTGGGTAAGGGTGTGTACGTCCCGGTGATGAGGTCTGTTGGATTTATTCCTTGAATCACAGTCATAAACATTCAAGAAATACTGCAGTGTATGATGACACAGTTGAGCTGCCCTTCAGGATGGGCATCAATATTTTCTCTAGTATGGGCATCAAGTGTTCAAGTTAAGAGTTATGGAGGGTGAGGGTCAAGGAAACAGAGACTCAAATGAGTCAATCAATTTGTCCAGGACCCTTTCAGGGCTAATGAGGAAAAAGTCAAACAGCCAGGAAAATCAGCCCCTTACCCTCACCCAATCACACAGCCCAAGACCTAATCAAGGTGCCTCCCAGCCCTCTGGAGAGAGGAGATGCTGACCTGGCTCCAAGAGTCATTTACTTGCTAGTCACACAATGGAGGGCTTGTACCTGGGTCAGTGTGCATTCAGCCTTTAAGAGACAATCAGGGTGTTAGGGTCAGGATTAGAAATGTCCCTTCTCTCCCAGGCCCACCCTCCCCTGCCCTTAAATTAAGAGGATTGATCCAGCCAGGAAAGTTGCTGTGGTACCATCCTTTACTGCAGTGGCCCTCAATCTTTTTGGCACCAGAGTCTGGTGCTCCTGTGAGAATCTAATGCCTGATGATCTGAGGTGGACCTGAGGTGGTGATCCCAGGCTAGCACTGCCCACCTCCTGCTCACCTCCTGCTATGCTGCCCAGTACCTAACAGGCCACAGACTGGTACTGGTCTACAGCCTGGGGGTTGGGGACCCCTGCTTTACCAGACCCCTACTTTGTGACATTCTCTGTCCTAGAGCCACCACACTCCTCAACTCACTGAGTACTAAGGCACCAGAGTAGGCAGGTGTTATCTGTCCCTATTTTGCAGAAGAGGAAGTCTGAAGTTCACAAGTAATGGAAACTGAGGCAGGAGGCTTTGGCTTCAATCTATTCCTCTCCAGAGCCGGAATCAAGGATGCCATGAACCTACCCTCACCTCCGGGCCCCTGCAGGGAGCCAGAGGATGGTTCTCCAAGAAATTTGGGTAAACAATTACGGGTCCCACAGCCTCCTTTCATGTCCTCTGCACCACCCCCACTCCCCCAACCCCTCCAACCCCTCACTCCTCGCCTGTCTCAACAAGCCCACCCTCTTCGCATTCCTCCCGGATCCCAGAAGGGAACCTGGACTGGAGACAACACTCTGTCCCCATGGGCGGTGTGAGGGGGCGGAGCCAGCGGGCGGGAGTGGGATTGGGGAGGAGCGGAGGTCAGAACTCACGCCCCAGGGAGGAGGCTCAAGAGGGGCAGAGACTCCCAGAGAGAATGAGCCCATTCAGAGCCGGGAAGGAAGGGGAAAAAACCTTGTCTGGTGTTTGACAAGAGGAGAGGAAGGGGGGCCGGGGTGGGCCTGCTGATTCGCTTCTCCCCTCCACTACCCCTCCAGCGGGGCCTAGCAGGAGAGCCAAGGAGGATGGTCACAAGGAGAGGGACAAAGGCTGAGGGCGAGAGAGGGGGGTGCAAATGGGGGCGGGAGGCGGCTGGGCTCCGGACATGGTTGCTAGAGGAGCCTGAGAGTTTGCCAGCAGGTCCATTGAGGATCTTGGGGAGGGAGACAACTACAGCCTCAGAGGAGAGGGATGACTGCGGACAGAGGAGAGCCAATGGAGGTGCACAGGACAGATGTATGACTGCACGAGAAGGTCTTTGGGGGACAAGTACCCGGCCTGTGGGCAGTGGAGGTGATCACTGGAACTGAAGAGGCAGGAAGGGGCTCTGGCTTAGGGAGATGACCTCTAAGGGTCAACAGACTGGGGTCTGGAACCAGCAGCTTGTGAAATGCCAGTCAATCATTGACCAGCCACTGAGACTGGGGGGCATAGGACACTGTGTGTGTGCGTGTGTGTGCGTGTGCGTGTGTGTGTGCGCGCACGTGTGTGTGCGTGTGTGTGTGTGTTTTGGCACCAGAGTCTCCTCCCTCTACCTTAACAGCCAGCCTGGGTCAGAGGACTGAAAACAAACAAAAAGGGAGGATACGGTCCACAGTCCGAGGTCCAGGCCGCAAACTGGGGCCTAACACACAGGGCCTCGTGTCTGGGACCCAGATTGCTGGGGAAGTGCCTTTATGAATTAGTTACTTGGAAGGAATCCCCAGAGGGTAGGCACCAGGCCTCCCTGGGGCCACGGGAGAGTAATTTGGAAGGTTTTGATAAGAAAATCTGTACTTCCTAAAGGTGACCTTTTAAGAATACTTGCAACCTAGCCACTGAAAGGTCACTCCTTGGGCTTAGGGTTAGCCCCAGCCCTGAGATCAACATGAGCAGAGCCCAAACAGACATGCTAGACATGTTGACTCGGTGTGCTGATCTCCCTCCGGCCTTCTCACCCCCATCTTGGGCATGCAGGCCCAAGGCCTATGTCTCTAGGCTGTTTTGCCAAGACAGAAACTGCTTTTGTGTTCTTGGCCTCACGGGGCTTTAACGCATGTACATAAAGTGCATGTGGCTTCCATCCTGGCCTGTGCATACAAGGTTGTCATGGTTTGTATTCCTGTGTCCTGTGTTGTCTGCATGTTTGTGCTGGCTGCTTAACATGCACCCTTGGTTTATTTGGGGGTCTTTCCTCAGACAGTAGCTGGACTGTGTGGCCTTGTATAAGGCTTCACTTTGCCTTCTGAAATATAAGAGAGTTGAATTGAATGGTTCCTAGTCACAGTGTTGTAGGATTTGGTGTGGGAGGCAGTGACTACTTCATCTCCCTTGTTGCTGGAGATGCAGACCACTGGGGTGTGAATGAGGACAGGCTTGCCTCTGACTTTTGTTTTGAGGACTAGGAAACAGTATGGGGGTCAGGAGCAGGTCTTCCCAAAATGTGCCACCCCAGCATGCATTGTTTCAAGTCAAAAACAAAGCCCAATAAACTCAGGAAGAGGTTTTTATCTCCCCCTCACCTGCCTAAAGAGATTCAGATAAGAAAATCCTGCTTCAGGAAGGGAACTTTAGCATAATCACCTTAACACATAGGAATTAAGGGTGGCCAAGGGTTTGATCCAAGCCAAAATCTGTTTGCTAGATTCTCCTCTGTGTCCCATTGTTTCTAGGTGGCCCTGCAAGAATTTACCAAATGTACTGCTTTTTTATCTACCTATGAATTGCCTACCTCCCTCTCCTTAGTTCAAATGACCCATATACCTAATTTTGCCCATTGTCTTTGGAATTTTTATGCTTATGTGAATTCCCCTTGAGCACATATTAAAATTTGATTTTCTGCTGTTCATCTGCTGTATGTCATTTGAATTACTTGACCAGCCAGAAGAACTAAAAGAGTAAGAAGAAAGTTTCCCTGGCCCTGACAATAAGAAGCTTCCAGAAACATAAAACCATGGCAATATGAAGACCTGATTTTTGAGGACAATTATAGTTTCAGATGATTTTATTCACTAAACCCACATTGTTGTTTCCTCTTTCCTTGCCCTTTACAGCTAGTCATTTGTTAAAATCTATCAATTCCTCTTCGAAGACATCTATGCTTTTCCCGCCAACATCACCAGCTAGTCTAAGCTGCTAACAGTTCTGTGGAAGCATTAGCCTTCGATCTCCCAGTGATGCTGTTGTCCCCTTCCAATTTCACTCCCTTTTATCCCCACAATAGCCAAAGTAAATGTTTTAAACCAAAATCAGATCACTTAATTGCTCCAGTGCTAAAACACCTTCTAATAGCTTCCCATTACCTAAACCTTTCACCTTGACCTTCTTTTTTGTTTTTTAAAGATGCTAAGCTTGTTTCTGCCTTAGGGCCTTTGCTCTGGCTGTTCTCTCAGCCTATAACAATTTGCCCCAAGGTGTTAGCAGAGCCGGTTCCTTCTGGTCATGCAGGTTTCAGCTCAAATGTTACTTTCTCAAAAAGGCCTTCTCTGACCACCCAATGTAATCTTTCCCTCCCTCCCCATTCCTTTACCCCTCTTCCCTATTACATTATCCAATTATATAACTCAACTTGTCACTACATAAAATTGTTCTTTTAACCTTTTTCCTTTGTTTTTTAATTGATAATATACAGATAGTATCAATTTAAAGGGTACAAGTATAAAAATTGTCCCTCACTTCTTTGTCACCCAGACACACAGTTTCACTTCTCCCCAGAGGCAACAACTATTTCCACTTTCTTATATATCTTTCTAGATATATTCTCAAAAATATCAAACATAGTGTTATATCAAACATAATATCAAACACTTATTTTTCTTCACATGAAGTAACACATATAGACAAACACACACACACACACACTGTTCAATATTTTGCTTTTTATATTTACCAAAAATATGAAGGTTGTTCCATGTCAGTACATTACAAATCTGCCCCATTTCTATTAATTTGTTCGGCATTGCATTATAATTGTATGGATTAATTTAATTCATTTCCTATTGTTTTCTTTTGCTATTGAAAATAATGAACAGTGCTGCTATGAATAGCTTTGTACTTAACACCATTTTGCACTTGCCGTAGGTAAACCTAGAGCTTGTGTAGGTATACCTAGTAGAGAAATTGCTGGTTACAGAGTTTGTGTAAATTGCTGGACTAAGGGATATATATAATTTACAGTCTGATGGTGCTAAATTATCCTACCAATGTACTCCTACATTAGCAGTGAAATTATCTTAGTCTTTTGTTTGATACTTGTTTATTTCCTGTCTCCATCTTCTGATCATGAGACGGACAGTGCCTTGTTCATCACTGTTTCTAGAGCCTCACACATGGTAAACTGCAATAAATACTTGATGAATAAGGGGCTCTCATTATAGACCACCTCTCAATTTTTGTTCTAAGAATATGGTCAGTTTACCTACGAGCCTTCAGCACACTGTACTGTTTGCTTTGTCTTTCTCCTCCCTGGACTGGGAACCATTTCTGATTCATCTTTATTTTTCCTAGTGCAATGGCTGACACCCAGTGGGGCTCAGTAAGTCTAAACTGAAGTAATGAATCTATGACTGTAGGCTGTGACTTACATATGAAACCGAATACAAACTGGGAAGCTGATTAAGCTCAGGGTTCAATGGTGAAAAGCAGGATCTGGGCTGAAAAGTTGGGGGAGAGGAAGAGGCCCAGTAATTGTCTAGAGATGTAGGGTTGCGCTGGCAGGGAAAACTCTCAAGACATGTCCGAGAAAGACAACACCCCATCTCCCACCAAGACAACATGACAGAAGTCTCCACTGCCCCCCTCCACTATGACCCCAGGATTGTTTTCAGGCATGTAGGCATGAGTTTTCAAGTATGAAATGTTTGAGACTTGAACTCATTTTCTATTTGGCTCCAAAGTACAGGGAAACTACAGAAATCAATTAACACTTTATTAAATGTATATAAATATAACAATATGTCGACTATTAACAGCTACTCAACTATAGTTATTTATAAATTTTATTTAATGTGGGGTATTGCCATTTTAATATGTTTGACGTAATATAGAATAAAACCTCCAAAACTGGAAACTTGAAAGTTTTAAAAGGGCCGTATCTCTACCTCAGAGTTGTCTCAAAGGGAGAATCCTGCTTTGTCAGTATCTCATTCTTTTTAATCCTAAATTTCTTCATTCAAAGATTCATCCCAGAATTACAGTAAGGACAAATTGAAATAATGCATTATAAAAGGACTGATCTAACAGATGCAAAATAGTATTAGCACCCGATTCTAGCCAGCTCCGGAGGGGCTGAGAGTTTGTTTTGTTTATTTCAACTTGCCAATCGGTATCAACTGGTGCGCAACTCCAGGGAACACTATTCATGTTTTGTTTTTTAATTGAAGAGGCACCATTCACAGAAAATGCAATATGAGTTGTGCCTTGCCTAGCACCTGTGCTAGAGCTAAGGGCTCAGGAAATGTTTGCTTAATGTGTGAACTAACGGAACCCAATTGTGCACTTCCTGCTCATTCCACCCCTCCAAGATTGAAAGGAAAAGTTGACCAGGGGTGAGAGAATGGGGGAGGAGGAAAGACAGTCATTAATCTACATCCACTAATTATGCATCTAGCTACAAGTGCTTCAATGGGGTGGGGGTGCTGGTGGTAGTGCCAGGAGGGGGATGCTAAAGCAAATATCCTATTCCCAAAGGTTCTTCTCTTAATTTTCCTTGAAATATTACACCTCTCTAAATTTCAGCGTAGTTTGAATCATACAGCTCTGGATCTGGCACCCAAAGTCTTACTCTGAATTACATTGTTCCTTCATTAAAAAAAAAAAAAAAAAAAAATTCTCAGCACCTACCAGGAGTCAAAATTTGTACTAGTGCTAGAAGTAAAGCAGGTAAACCAGACAGCAGAAGTCCTCACCCTACCTGAGGAAAATAGACCACTGTATACTATATCAGTCTCCAGGTGTTACCACCCTCAGAAGTGGTGCTTGAATTGAAACTATTAGAATAAAAGTGAGAATAAGAGTGATATAGACAAGACAAAGCCAGGAGGCTGGAGAGACATGGCCCGTTGAGGTAAGTCTGGGGCAGGGGAATGAGGGAGACCAATGGGTGGGGGCCAAATCGTGCAGGGCTTGGGGGATTTTATCCTGAAGTAATTGGGAGCCAGTAAAGAATTTTAAGGAGAGTGACCTGGTCAAATTTGAATTTTTGTTAATGGAGCGAGGACTGGAAGGAGCAAAAGTAGAGGTAAGGCGACTCGTTAAGAGGCTGCTGCGGCTGTCTCGGCGACAGATGATGATGTCTTTAACCAGGGTGGTGCCAGAGGAGACAGAGAGGAGTGGACAGGTCCAGGTAACTCAGGAAGTGAAATCGAACAGAGCTAGTGACAGAAAAATAGCTCTACGGCAAATAAAGAGAATCTGGGAAGAAAAAATATGGGTGTTGACAAAAGACTATTTTGCACCTTAATCCACCAGGCGTTTTCCTCAACCCCGTCGCCTCTATATAAGGAGATGACAGTAAAACAAGGGGCGGGGCAGGCGCCCACAAAAATCCGGGTACTTTTTATTTAAACGAAGTGCACGTCAGCAGAGAGAATACAGAACGCAAGGCACTTCCGGTTACTCCGGATGTGAAGACTCCAAAGCTCCTCCGCCTGCGGGAGGGCCAGGGTGAAGGGATGGCCGGGCGGACGGCGCGGCTGGTGCTGCTAGCTGGGGCAGCCGCGCTAGCCAGCGGCTCCCAGGGCGACCGCGAGCCGGTGTACCGCGACTGCGTGTTCCTGTGCGAGGAGCGGAACTGCTCAGGGGGCGCACTGAAGCACTTCCGCTCCCGCCAGCCAATCTACATGAGTCTAGCAGGTAAGCCCCGCCTTCTATAAACCACGCCCCTTAGTCATGGCCCTCGCCCCTTACGCCCCCTAATATCCCTTTGCAATCTCTGAACTTTAGTTTCCTACCCAGGGGCTATTGTGAGTTTGTGTGAGTGGAGCCCCAGGGTAATGAGAGCCTCATCAGCCAGTTTTATTTTTCCAGAACCTCTCATTTACTTTTTATCTATTAAGTCAGACGGCTATTTATTTAATACTCCTGGATACAGGACCCTGGAATGACACTGAAATCAGACCAGGTCTTGCTTGCCCTTTAGGGCTTGCAGCCTCCACGGGCCATTAACCTTCTCAAGTGCAAGATAGAGGATGATTTGAGCCCTAAAGGACCCTTAGATTAAGCAATAGGAGCATAGAGGAGAGGAAGGAATAGTTTCTGGCTTTGAGAGGGTTGGAGCAGTGATCATTTGGAACATTCTGAAAAGGAAGGGCTTCTGGATGGATACAGTAAATTTGGACCTGTGGCCGTAGTGGGCACCTACTGTGTGACAGGTGTTAAAATAGTTAATTTTCACAATAGTCCTTTGAGGCAGATTTTGATTTTACAGATGGGAAAACTCAGAGAGGTTAAGTGCCCTGCCCAAAGTCTCACAGCCAGTAAATGGTAATGTAAGATTTCCAGTTCTGGCCTATTTGGCTACAAGTTTGTTCTCTTTACTGTCTCTTTGCAATCCAGACAGAGGGAACAGACAAAGTGGAGCCACATCCAGTGGCTTGGTTTACTCAGGGAGCAGGGTGCATGAAAAACAGTATTGGGAAATGAAGTTAGAAAGACAATCTGGGGCCTTAAAAGTCAAATTGAAGAATTTGGGCTTCATTTTTATAGGAGGAGGCTAAGATAGCAAGGGTTCCTCTTTGGTGAGTGAGAACAAATCCTGTGTTTAGGAAGGGCAAACATGAACCCACTTATCCATAGATGAGTCCCATCAGATGCCAAGATCCCTATCTTGAGTGAAAGAAGAGAAGAATTATTTCTATTTGCTCACTGTACACCCCCCACTCCATAGAACGCACACACACACCTTTCCCTTATGTGTATGTCCCATCATCTCTCATCCATCAAGTGGGAAACTAGAATTTTGAGATTTCTTCTGGTTCTCACCAACCTGCAGGCCCTCTTGACCTACATTCGAGTTTGGGCTCCATTTAGGCTTTCTCTGTGTGCCTCTTGTACTGGTGGGGTTCACCAGACCAATTTATCTGTTTCAGGCTGGACCTGTTGGGACGACTGTAAGTATGAGTGTATGTGGGTCACCGTTGGCCTGTACCTCCAGGAAGGTCACAGAGTGCCTCAGTTCCATGGCAAGGTGAGTTGGAGAGTCAGGGTAGGTAGATGATAGTGTGACAGAAGTAAAGTTCCCCCCAGTTAGACTACATTGTCCAAACAATCTGATGAGTGTGTGTTTGGGGCAGGTACCTAATGGTACCTAATCAAAATCTAATGGTTTTCTTATGATTGGATGGGAACAATGTGTCCTGCTTCTAGATTTAGAGTGACAAGATCTAGGAGGTTTTGGGGTCTCTTTAAGAGTGGTGCTGGGCTTCTTAGGGTGGCTGAATGTCCACCTTGCTACAAGGACAAATACCCTGATTCACCATAGAATCCTCTCCGTTGGAATCTGGATTAAAATAGCAATCCTCCCTCAGATTGCCCAGCAAGGCACAGTATGCTGGTGCCTGCCTTTTGGTCCAATATGATCTTGTTCCAGTCTGTTGAGGCTGACAAGAATTATTCTCCCCAGTTTGTCACAGAGTAAGCTGAGGTTCAGAGAGCTGTCAGTGATAGAGGAGAGATTAGGACCTCTGTCTTCTGGATGGCAGGTCTGTGCTTTTCCCCTAGGCCATATAGAACCATCTATTACTGGCCTACCTGGTCTTCCCAGAGAACAGACTTAACAGTGCTGAGTGCTGGCCAGGATAGAGCGATGACCCTTAGCCAAGGACTGGAGGGGAGCTCACTGACATGAAGAGGGACTGAACCTAAGGCTTTGCCTGGGTCCGGAGCTAAGGAACCAGCTGGGAACCTATTGATGCAGCAAGTCAAGAAAAGGTAGGTTGGGCCAGCTGGGGTTTCTTGCCCCTCAGGCCCCCTCCATGTGTTCCTTTTTCAGTGGCCCTTCTCCCGGTTCCTGTTCTTCCAAGAGCCAGCTTCTGCCGTGGCCTCTTTTCTCAATGGCCTGGCCAGCCTGGTGATGCTCTGTCGCTACCGCACTTCTGTGCCAGCCTCCTCTCCCATGTACCCGACCTGTGTGGCCTTTGCCTTGGTAGGTAACCTGGTAGAATTCCTACTTTACACCCTCATCTAGGAAGGGAGAACTCTTAGATCCCCACTCTCACCTTAGAGGGCTTCCATCCACTGAGCTTCCCTTCTGTTTTCCAGGGTTAAAGTTACAGCTGCAAGGTTTTCAGCATTGGAGAGGAAACAAAGAATGTGCTAAATTGGGCCTTACTTTTCTCACAGAGCCCTACGTCAGATTGTTTGGGAAGAAGGGAGAGATGCCCTGAAGGAGGAAGCCACTAAAAGACTCAGTAGGGCAGTTTACAGACACAAAAGGGAGATGGGTGATGGAGAGCATGCTAGAGCCATGGGTCTTTCCAAGGGCCCCTCTGGAGGATTTGAAGCAATCTCAACACTAACTCAGGCCTGGAAGCAGTGGCAGCCACAGCACTCCATCTAAAACTCGGCCTGATCTTAGACCATCCCTGGAGAAGCTGAAATATGTTTCATCTGAGTATCCAGAGAAGGCTCTGAGCTTTATAGTGTGACTGGTCAGAAGAGCCAGCATCCAGAGTCAGGAATTGTGTGAGAAGCATGGACTGTGTACAAATATGAACTGTGACAACCTTGGGCAGGGTGTGAGAGTAAGAGGTTGCCATGGAAGTCTCTAGATCAGAGATACCCCTGTAAGCCATAGGGAAATAATCCACACTCACTCACCTTCCCGCCATCAAAGCAGCCACTCATTCATATATTGAGCACCTACTGTGTGCCAGGCACTTTGCTGGGTGCTGGAGATCCAAAAGTACATAAAAACAGATGGGTCCCTGCCCTCTGGTACTAATCACACAATTGAATGTAAAAGTGCAGTGGAGGAGAGGTGCCGTAGGGCCATGTGATGGGGGACTAGACCAGTACAGGGCAATCAGGGAAGGCTTCCCTAAGGAAGGGGCATGTGAGAGATCAGAATAGTGGGTGAATGTTACCTAGGTGAATTCAGAGAGATTCAGAGTCATCTACGGAGACTAAATATGCATAGGCAAGAGAGAGCTCAGGTTATATGAGGACCTGAATGGCCAGGAGGCTTGCAACTTAGGAAACCAGGGAGTGGGGTGTGAGACTGGTAGGCACTGGATGAGGCCAGCCCATGGAAAGCTCGGGGGCACTATAGAGAACAGATTAGAAGTGGCCAGAGTGGATGCAGGGGCCTAGCTGGTAGTTTTAGCATAGGGCACAGTAGCTAGACTAAAGAGGTAGTGTGGGTCTTGGAAAAGGGAGTATTAAAGAGAAGTGCGTTTGAGCTATGTTTTGGAGGTGACATTAAATTTTTTAAAAGTATTTCTTTAACAGACACATGCATAGCTCTTACTGTATGCCAAGCACCATTCTAAGCATTTTATAAATATTTGCTTATTAATCCCATGATAAGCTTATGAGGTAGGTAGTATTATTACCCCTAGTTTACAGAAGAGGAAACCAGGATTGGAGGTTAAGTAACCTGCTCTAGGAGCCGGGGTCCAAATCCAGGGATCTGGCTCCAGAGTCCGTACCCTTCCCATCCTGGCTGTGCTGACAGCCTCAGCGGTAGAATAGATGAGGAGAGAGGAATCAGAGATGACCCTCGTGTTTTCACTTGTGAGACAGTGATAGAGACTGTGAGTGTGGATGTGATCACCAGGGAGAACTTAGGCAGGGAGAAGAGAAGGGGACTAGGACAGAGCCCTGAGGAACCCCAAAACTTAATGGCTGGATAGAGGAGGAGCCAGCAATGAGGACAGGAGTGGCCAGAGGTGTAGGTGGAAAACTAAGATACTGTGGGTTTGGGGGAGCCCCAGGACGAAGACAGGAAGGTAGTCAAGGAAGAGGAAAACTGATAGTGTAGGGGTGCTGAGAAGTCCACGCTGAGCCCCAGACTGGAGAGACGGGGATCAGAAGGAGGGCAAGGAAGGAGCTGTTAAGCCTCTGGGAAATGCCGATCTTCCCTAATACTATTCATTCAACAGATATTAATAATAATTGCTATTAATGATGGAATAAATCACCTGACAGGCATTGTCCTACAAACTTTACCTACATTTTCTCATTTAATTCTAATACCACTACGAGCTCTGAGTAAGTCTCAGAAGGTAAAAAAACTTTGCCCAAAGTTAATAGCCAACAAGTTTGCGAATACTGGAGACAGGTTGGCATCTAGGGCTGTCTGACTCCGGGGTCTGAGCACTAAGCCCCTCTTCTGGGTTGTCTCCATACACTGTGACAAACGTCAAGCATTTGCTGTGGGTAGAGACAGGGCTTAGCAGTCGTGGGAGGTGAAGCCCCTGCCCCAGAAGCTGAGCCCAGTGGGAGGTACAGGTCCAGCCAGCCTAGGAGGCAGAGTGCAGGCAGAGCCGAGGAGGGCTCAGGTAGAGAGTCTGGGAGTCGTGACATGGGGAGACCACATGGTAACATCTGTCATGGAAGCCCAGGGAGAAGGAGAGGCTTCCCCTGGGACTTGCAGACCTGGTCAGGCTTGGACACATACATATGAGGGGAGAAGAGGTTGGATGCCAGCATTTCAGGCTGGGGCCATAGCAGGAGCAAAGGTATGGAAGCTGGAAAGTGTGGGACCTCAATAGGCAACCTGGGAAGGTCAGCCTGGCCATTCTGTGGCTGTGTGAAGGGGAGTAGAAAGAGGGCAGATGGAGCAGAGAGGGCCCTGAGTGCCAGACTAGGGGGCAGGGACTGTTGTAGAGGCGGGAGCCTTGCATCAGCACATACCATCACCTCCGGCCTGGGTGAGATAGTCACCACTTCCTACTTAGACCTCTCACTGAGAAGGGAATTTGGTCCTGGCTAAGAAAGCAGGAAGGACGAAGAAACTGAGGAAGATACACCTATCCCCTTTCCCTTGGGATTCTTCCTGGGACACTGCTTGTCTCGGCCCCTCATCCCTGTCCCTAACAGAGAGCACAGGACAGCTCTGTCTGAACTCTCTGAGCAAAGCTCAGAGCTTCCTTGGATAGACTCGAGAGTCTAAGAGAGCCTCAGAGGGTCCCAGCCTTTGTCTTCATGACATGTGCCAAAAGCTAGTGGTCATTTCATGACTCTTCATCTCCCTGATTTTTGGGTCTTTCATCTCACTGTCATCTGCCACTCATTTTACTTCTTGGTGAGGTGTCACACTTCCCAGGGGTATCCGAGGACTCTCAGGGACAGAGCAGGAGATGTTAGGTGGGGAAAGGCAGATCCCTGGGGCCAGAGTGTCTTAGGGCACCCTACGAGATATAGTGTCCTGGGACATGGAACCGCCTCAGGTTACCACTAGACCCTTGAGGGACGGAGTCTCAGCATTCACACACCCTTGGATGATCCAGTTTGGATTTTACACTTGATCTTTTTTCCTGTGTGTATTTGCAGCGGGGAGGGATCCTGCCTTTTCGGAGGGTATGGCAGTGGACTTTGTCCGGGGCTGGGTCTTCCAGAGCAGTGGGGCTCCTGATTTCTGTTGGGATGGGGTAGAAAGATCCATCACCTACTCTTGGTTAGGTCTTGAGGTGGAGGGGTTGTCTCAGTCTTTTTCTCCGGGAAATGAGGAAACCTTGCCCCTAGCAGGACTAATGAAATTTTGGCATAAGAAGGCAGCTCCTGCCTTGACATTTAGGCCTGAGCTTGGGCTGGGTGGCGGCCAGGCTTTGGAGGAGCCCGCCAATGCTGTGTACACCACAGACCTTTGACTTCATGGAACTGAGGGCTCTGCTCTCTGCCAAAGCTAGGAGGCCAAACCAGTTCCCTGCCCCTTCATCCAACAAGGAAAGGTCCTCAGGGGTAGAGGTGAAAGCCTGACAGTGCCAAGAAAGCCCAAACTGTCTCTGCAGGAGGATTATGGAGGTAAGGACTGACCGTGCTCTATCTCTGCTGAGGAAACTATGGGAAGAGATAGGTTGAGGCTGCAGCAGAATGAAGGTTAGATTTCAGAAAGGACTTCCCGACAGTCAGACAAGAGCTTGTGGTACAGGCAATGACAGGAAATCAAGGAATCCTTTTTGATGGTGGAAAAAGCCCATCTCCTCCCATCTCCATCCACCTCTTCCCCTCTTCTCTCTCAGGGGTGAACTGGGGCAGGTTTGCCCTGCGTGAGGCAGGGGATGAGACACTGTGGCCTCTGGTCTGGGGTGCCCAGGATGGCAGCAGGCATCATATTTAACATTCTGCCTCCCCCACTGCTGAGACACTGAGCTATTTAAAGACCCACTTGTCCCCACCTCCATGGTGTCAATGACAGCCCTGAGCACTGGGGCTTAGCGCTGGGGTCGAATTCCTGACAGATCTGGCTCACTTGACATCCAACCAGTTTCACGGCTGTGATATTTTTGTCTCAATTTTCTTATTTTCCAACAGACTGAAACAGCCTCCTGCTCTCCCTCTACCCAGCCTTCCCTGTCCCCCTCCATTTCTACCCTGGTTGGCACCCTGCCCCTGGTCTCCCCCTGTCCTCAGTGTTGACAAGAAGTTCTTGGAGCCTGCTGGGCCAGCCCATCTTCCTCCTGGCCCATCTGATTGGCTAGTTACCCCATCTCCCCCCTCCCCACTCTTCTCAAGCTTGGCTGAAGAGTTCAAGAACAGCCGTGCATTTGTGTCTTGGGGGTTTTCCCTTCCTTCCACCTCCCTATGTCCGTTTGAGTCTTGATCATAAGCTGAGTGAAGGGAACTAGTATCTCTTCAGTTCATTCTGGTGGGATAATGGCTCAGGAGCAGGAGGACAGGGCTTTTCCTATAGCTGAGGTGTCTGCATTCCGGGATTGAGAGACCTTTGGGCCCCATGGTTTGACCTGGAACACTGTGACCCTTGAAGAAGAGGAAGATGGGGATCAGGTGAAGGGAAGTGGTGGGGGTCAGTTTGTTGGACATGATGAAGAAAACTGGTATTTATGAGGTACCTACTGTGTACCAGGCAGCTATAACAGCAACCATTTGTTGAGTGGTTTCTTTGTGCCAGGCATTTCACAGACATCATCCTCAGGACCCTCGTATGCACTGGGCACTGTTATTAACCCTGTTTTGTAAGTGAGGCAACTGAGGCCCAGAGAAGCTGTTATTTGCTCAAAATCACACAGCTGTTTAGGGGCTGAGGCAGAACTTGAACCCAGGGTCCATCTCATTGTGAATGCTTTGGACATTCTGCCCCTAGCCTGGAACTATGGGATGGACCTGGGCAGCTGTGGAGAGACCACCCCTTCTCCACCTAGACTTCGTTGGCCTGCAGGAAGAGTGGGAGGATCCCTTGGCCTCTCAGGTCTGTGGAGAGCTGTGAGGGTCCTATGCTGGTCAACAAGGTGGGGAGAAATAACACCTAATGTTTTACCCTCTCCTGGGCCCTGAGCAGTACCCTGTACCTGTATTACTCCTTAAATCCTTATCAACACTATGATTATTCACATTTTACAGATGAGAAAACTGAAGCAGAGCAAGGTTAAATAACCTGCCCAAGGACACACAGGAAATGCAGAACTGGGACTTGAGCCCTGGTAGTCTGGCCCTAGGGCCTGCATTCTAATGACACTATCTCCCAGGTCTGCGGAGAGAGTCAGAAAAGGAGCCCCCCATAATGGGCCACTCCCCAGAGGAGAAGGGACTTTTCAGTAGTATAGGAACATCGAACAGGGGGAAAGTAGCCCTCACCCCTCTGCTTTACAGCTGAGCCCTGGCCCTGCGCACCGCCCCCCTGCTTTCACTGTTCCAACTGCCACTTAGCTCAGTCTTTTTGCCACCTCCCCCTTCCTGCCTGGTGACAAGGAGGCCTGGCTAGCTTCCAGCCCCTGCTGGGTTCCCCTCCTCCCTCTGTCTCTGGCTCCAGGGCCATTCTCCTCCTCAGGGATGTCCCTGTTCCTGGCTTGCCTAGGAGACCTGGCCCATGTGATCACCTGGGTCTCATCTCCAGCCTGCCTCTCTCCCCCATGCTGGCCCTGAGCATCACACTTCATGGGAGCAGTGTCCCAAGAAGCCACCCTATTCTGTCCTCCAGACCATGCCTCCATTACTGTCTCTAGGGAAGGGGCAGCAAGAGGGATGGGACAGGATGGTGGTCCTCAAAGGAGGGAGCAACCTGACCTGGAATAATCACCTGACATCAAGCCTGGAAAGGGATGAAGGAGCATGTAGACCAGCCCCTGGTTTGTCCTCAGGCCTTTGTCTAGGTCATGAGGAGCATAAATACGGGACTCACCCAGGACCCAGGCCAGATAGGCTTGTCCCAGGAGCCTCCAGAGACTTCCAGGGCTGACTGGCTTTGCAAGGAGAGCCTTGCCGGCCCCCTTTGCATTCCTCTTCCCATTCTCAGAAGCCCCTTCAGGCCTCCATGAGGGAACTCATCTTGCCGTCTGAGCTTCTTGCTGTAGTACTGGATGGAGAGTGGCTTCCTGCTGTGCTCCCTCAGTCCCCTGCGCAGACAGTTTTCCTGGCATATTGGACCCAAGTTAGCAGCTCTTGGCCTTTTCCTGTCTCTCGAAGGGTTGTCCCACTGTAGCTCATCCCTCCCTACCTCCAGGGCATCCAGGCAGGCTGTTTTCTTCCTTTGACTGGTTGTCACTGGTTTCCAGCACTTCCTCCCAGCCCATGTATGTATCTCTACCCCAGCCCACCCTCCTTTCAGTAATTTTGGCCTTTGCCTTTGATACAGCAATCTCTGAAAAGGTGCCAGCACCAACTCCCACAAGATGATATGTACTCTCTCCTTACAGTTAATTTCCAGGAAAAAGTCCTCAACAGTTCCCCTGGGCCCTTGCCCACCCCAGCTCCTCCAGTCCGGCTTCTCTGCTTCTCCCAGAGCTCTAAGCAGCAGCCACTGGTCTGGCGGGTTGGGCCGGCCCAGCCAGAAGGAAGCTAGGCTCAGTTGGCCAGCCTCCTCAGAGACTTGGCCCCAGTGGGATCTGCTTGATCTCCCTCCCTTGCTTGCTTGCTCTGGACACACCCCAAGCTGGCTCGAGCCCCTCCACCCCACCCACTTCATTCCCGCCCCCAGAGGCTGAGGTCACTGGCTCCCCTGGCCCGGGTGGGGCTGTCATCACCTGCCAGTTGGGGAAGGAGGCAAGGCCCCCCCAGTAGCTGTTGTCTTTAGCAATTGAGTAACCAGGGAACTTGACTTTGCCTGAACTGGTTCCCAGCCAGGCCAGAAACCTGGGGAAGCTTCAAGCCTTCCACCCGCTTTGGGGGTTCAGGGTGATAGGAAGCTGAGCCTGAGGGAGCTGGGATGAGTGGGAATAGAGAGGCATGGGTTTGTTTAGTGGGCTCCAGGAGCAAGGGGAAGTGCATTTCTCTGCTCAAAGAGCCCCTTTCCAAAAGTGAGACAGTTGTGAGCCCGGTGGGGGTCTTCCCCACCCTGGGGTGCCACACTTACCAGCCACCTCCCTCCTCAGGTCTCTCTCAATGCTTGGTTCTGGTCCACAGTCTTCCACACCAGGGACACCGACCTCACAGAGGTGAGCACCCCTCCTGCCTGGGGAGGGGAGGGATGGGGCAGAGCTGGCCCTTAGGTCTCATGCTGACTCCGTTCAGGGAGCACTCGCTCTGTGCTGGGCATCTTAAACTTGTTAGTTGCACTTGAGCCTCACTTAACCCTTGTGAGGTAGGTGTGATTATTGGTTCTTCTCAGCTGAGCCTTGGAAGGGTGAAATCACTTGCCAGAATCACCCAGCTAGTAAAGGGGTGCAGTCAGACTGGAGCCCACAGTTGTGGAACTCCAGACTGCACTCTGAATTCTTTGATGCTCTGGAGTCTTGGCGGGTACCCTCCACTAATACCTCTGCTTGAGCACAGTTTTTAAAAATTGTATAATGTAAATACAAGGGTCAGTCTGTTAAATTCAGGAGTGAAACAGCAATGGGCAGAAGGGACACAAGACACAGACCCCACTGACTATAGGGCTTGGACTCCAGCTGTGTGTGTGCCACCTCTCCTTGCCCCGAACCCTGGTGGGTCCTCACTGGGCCCTATCCTCCATGAAGCCTTGTCCACCTCCTACTCCCCTCACACTGGCCCCTCATCCAGCTCTCCCTGTCTTCAGAAAATGGACTACTTCTGTGCCTCCACCGTTATCCTACACTCAATCTATCTGTGCTGTGTCAGGTGAGCACCTTGGCTGCCGCAGGGGCAAAATCAGGCCGGGGGGCGGGGGGGCGGGGGCATAAAGGGGTCACACAGCCCTTCCCCAGGGCTGCTGTCCGCAGGGCCTTTTTCTCCAGTCCCTCAACACACACATAACCCTGAGGACTGGATGGGAACTCTGGGGTCAGACTAGGGGCCCTGGCTTTTTCCAAGGAGCTGTAGCATTTGGTCCCAGGCCCCTGGAGGATTGGAGGCCTGCCTAGCATGCCTGTTTTGGTGGAGGAGGGGGCAGTGGCTTCCATGTACTGATGTTGGGATGAGGGGATGCTTCGGGGAATTCTGTTCTGGGGACGGGCTACCCTCCATCTGAGCAGCTCTGGATGGTGACGCAGGACCGTGGGGCTGCAGCGCCCGACTGTGGCCAGTGCCTTCCGGGCTCTCCTGCTGCTCATGCTGACCGCGCACGTCTCCTACCTGAGTCTCATCCGCTTCGACTATGGCTACAACCTGGTGGCTAATGTGGCTATCGGTGAGGTGGGACTGGAACCCTGGGGAGCTGGACCAAATGCAAAACTGCCAGTTTGGAGTGGAAGTTTGGGGCTGATGCTGTTCTTGGAGAAGGAGGTTCTAGAGAGACCCTTGGGCTAGAGGAAGGGGAAAGATTTGGGGTAGGAGGTGGGGGGCTGGGAGGAGAGTCTGAGGTGGTCCTGGGGTCAAAGAGCATAGGAATAGGGGAGGCTTTGGGGGGTAGAAGGAGTTCCAGGGAGTGAGCATCTCCCCACCCCCACCGCCCTAGGCCTGGTGAACTTAGTGTGGTGGCTGGCTTGGTGCCTGTGGAATTGGCGTCTGCCTCACGTGCACAAGTGCGTGGTGGTGGTCCTGCTGCTGCAGGGGCTGTCCCTGCTGGAACTGCTGGACTTCCCGCCTCTCTTCTGGGTCTTGGATGCCCACGCCATCTGGCACATCAGCACCATCCCTGTCCATGTCCTCTTTTTCAGGTGGGTACTACTCCCTCCCCAGCACTCTCCTTCCTTGTGTCCTTCCTCACCTGCTCCATAGGGCCAACTGAATTCCCTGCCACTTTGCCACCTACCAGCTTGCCTTCATTCACCCCCACCCTGCCCCCAGGGGGCGCTCTCAGAGCTAAGCCTCAGTGAGTTTCTTCCTCTGCTCACAGCTTTCTGGAAGATGACAGCCTATACCTGCTGAAGGAATCAAAGGCCGAGTTCAAGATGGACTGAAGGCCCTGGGAGCGGGACTGCTCTATTGGGGATTCTGCCCCCTCCCTGTTGGCTCTCCTCTCTCCAGTCCTTGAGATGATTTATTTTTTCCCTTTTGCATCTTGAACTTAGACATGAAGGGTGTGGGCCCAGAATCATGTCACCTGCCCATTGCTCACTCCACATGGTTCTCACAGGTCTTGGCATCTGTTAGGGCCTGGCCTCTAAGCATCTAGGGATAGAGAACGGGTAGCCCCTCTGGTTCCTGAGCTGAACTGGAGTGGAGCTGTGTTCTTAGCCACTGAGAGGAGAGCTGCCTCTGCCTCTCTGTCAGCCTCCTCCTCGTCCCCTCACTGCCTAGGTGGTTCCCCTAGCCCTCTGGCTAGCTGGGAGACCAGGTACCAAGCGTCTAGGGATCTTTTGTTACCCCCATGCCCTCCTCCAGGGACCACTAGGTGGCACTAGACACTTGCTCTTTGGCTGCCCACGTTTTAAGGCAGGTGGCATTTCCCCCTTGGGTTCTTGAGGGACCAAGCTGTTGGGATTGAGGAGCAGTCTCACCCTGACTATTGCCTTGGCCAGACCCCTAGGCGGCCTCATCACACTCCCCATTTTGGGCCAGGACCCCAGAGAGCCCAGGACAAGAGTGCCCCTGGCCTCTGTGTTGGTGTTCTGGTTGGGAACCTACACACAAGTATGTAAGAGAGTGTGGATCAGACCAAGTGTGTAGGTGATAGGGTGTTGAGCACAGGCCTGGGGTGTGTGGAATGCTGGGTAGGACAGTGTGTTTGAGCTCTGGCCTGGTACAGTGTGGAGAGTGGTTTTAAAGTGTGTGTGTTGGGGTGGGGGTTAGTATAAGTTAGAGGAGTATACATAGACTGAGCGTGAGTGCAGATGAGTGTACCACATAGGGGACTTTGGAGCAGGATGAGAATCAAGTCACAATCACCAACCATTTATTGAGCACCAACTCTACAAAGCCCCAGGCCAGGCAGAAAGCCAGAGTATCCCCAAGATCTGGCTGGGGGTATGGGTGTCCAGGCTGTATGTTTGTATATGTGTTTCTGTCTGTTGCCCACCGCCCCCTTTGCAAACCACATAGGGCACCTACACAACTCAAGATCACCTTCCAGAATGAGCAACTTGGGAGGCAGAAGGAAGAGGGAAAATGGGCATTCTCCGGGCCCCTCCAGCCTGCCTATCTTCTCCCTCACCCCAGTGCCCTGCCTACTAAGCCCCTTTGCCACAGCCTGGACCCTGGGGAAGGGTAGGGGCAATCTGAGGGAGGAGGGGAAAAGGCTTGTGGCTGGGTCTGGTTTCTAGCCTTCCCAGAGGCAGGCAGCAGCTGTGCTGTGCCTGCCCCCTGGTAAAGGTGACCCTGCCAGTTGCTGGCAGCTCTGGGATAGATGCGGAGCTCCAGAAACTTTCCATTCTAAGGCATTCCCTGTAATTAGAACAGGGCATCTGGATTCTTGCTCTTTCCCTGCTGCCTTGTCCCTCCCTGGGGTAGGGGCACTATGCTAAGACTCCAGCCGAAGGGACTGGGGTGGCCTGTGTTAATTTCTTTTGATACTGAGAAATATTTTAAGGTTGGAGGGTAGCAAGAGACGTTCTTAATAAACCAATTTCCAACCTCATCTACCCTTGTTCGTAGTGTGAGTACGGTGGGCTAGAAGGAAGGAGGAGACAGCACTGGCTAGAGGCAGCAGATGGATGGGGTCTCTACTTAGGTATGTGGGTGTGAGGGTGGCGGGGACCAGATACAGAGCAACAGCAGAGCTGTGCGGAACTCCAGTCTAGCTTGTGCGGGGAGCTGGGGGAGAGAGCCGGCGCCCGTTCTTCCCCTCTCACTTTTCTGGGCTTTTGTTTGTGCCTAGATTGTAACCCTGCCTCCTTCAGTTTCCGCTCAGTCTCTTAATTCTACTCCCATCCTCCCCTTCTGGCCTGAACCTTTCTGAGCTTCATCTGCAAACAGGATAACTGGACCTGCTGCTGAGTATGAGGACCAAATGGACTTGGTAGGTACCTGACACACAGTAGATGCTGACCGAGGTCCCTCTGACCTAGGCCTTCCTTAGTTTGGGAAGAATGAGTGGTACAGAAACCTACGTTCATGGAAGCTTCTGGAAAAAACGGTTAGGATCGATGCCTTCCCACATCCCCACAACATAAGAGCAAGCTCTTGGTCCTTGATGCTTCCCAGGAGAGCTACAGAAAGCACTGACACTCAGCAGCAGAGACATTTCTTTATTAGGTGCCACCTCAGATAATAGGGAATATGGGTGGATGAGGGCTGCTGGCACTGGCTGCACTGGGGCATCACACCCCGACCTTCTTCTGGGCCCAGGCAAAGAAGATGCCTTTGACATCGTCTACACCTGTCCGAAGATGGGCAGGCATGGTGTAGGTGCGCAGGTCCCGCACCTCGTAGCCGCTGTGCACCAGGGCCTCCCTCACCTCTTCCTCACACACTGGCACCACTACCAGCCTGACTTCCCCAGCCAGGTACCATGACTCTTCCAGGGCCCCAATGAGGAGGAGGTGCCCCCCAGGCCTCAGCAGTGTGGTGATATGGTCCAGGGCCCGCTGGAAGCTGGCAAGATCTGGGCTCACTGCCTCTAGGCAGAAGGCAGAGACCAGGGCATCAGCAGGCAGGGGAGCCAGGCTCCCAGTACCCAGGGGCTGGGGCTGGTGCACATCAATGGGCAGGACCCTCTTCACCGTGGCTCGAAGCTGGTGCTCTTTCTCCTGCCAGGACTCACTGTGCAGGGGCAGAAGGTGGCATCAGGACCAGGGCTCAGGACAGCCCCACACTCAATCCTCTGTTACCCTCCCCCCATTAGCCATTGTATGGGAGGCCCCCTGCCCAACTCTCATCCCGTAGCCCTTACCCCTTGCCCTCAATGAGGCAGACGTGCCGGCTATACGTGCTCCAATCAAAGGCCCCAGCTTCCTCCCGCAGCCAGAGCCCCAACTCTTGGCGGTTCACCTCCAGGAAGTCTGTCATGGTGATGTCCTCAAAGTGGGTACAGGCGCTAAGCAGCTGGTATATGGTGGGGCCTGAACCAATGTCGATGAGGGTGCGTCCAGACACCTCACCTAGGTGGGGCAGAAGAAGGGGGTCCTGGTGCCAGGTCTGTCCAGGTGCCTCCTCCCCCACCTCAGTTACTTCTCCCTTAACTGCTTCTCCTCCTTCCTCTATGTGTGTCTGTCTCGAAAAAGCATTGGCTCTGGAATAGGACTAACCAAGGTCTGAGTTCTGGCTCCAACATCCACGGACTTCCCCCAGCAAAGGAACCTAACTCCTCTGAAACTCAGGTTCCACATCTATAAAACCACACCTACCCGTGAGGATTAAATGGGGGAATCCTCTGGTGCCTGGCAGTTTCTCTCAGTTGTCTCTCCCTCCTCCCCATATTGTCTCCATTTCTTTTCCTGTTTCTCT
The DNA here is from genome assembly GCF_000151845.1 of Pteropus vampyrus. Lineage (NCBI taxonomy): Eukaryota > Metazoa > Chordata > Mammalia > Chiroptera > Pteropodidae > Pteropus > Pteropus vampyrus. Next base: position 94,790 of record NW_011889284.1, on the reverse strand, counting down.
TTTCATCCCCACCTCACCTCTCAATTCTGAGCATTCTCCCCTCGCCGCCCCTCTCCACCTGTCTCTCCTCTGCCCCTCACCTAAAGGATATTGCTCCTCTTCCCCTTCTATTTTCATCTCTTAACTACCTATCTCTGCTTCTTGGTCCCCATCTGGTTCTCTTATGCGCCCCTTCAGCTCCCTGATGACTTCCTGTGCGCCTCGGTTCCCACGCGCTCACCGGTGGCGAAGGTCTGCGCCAAGCAGCGCAGCTTCCAAGGCCCGACGCCGTCAGGGCTGCTCAGGTCCCCTCGCGGGGGCGCATAGTTGTTGCGGAGGTAGGCGCGGGGCTCGAAGCGCTGGTAAGCCGAGGCGACCGCCGCCCGGCCCGGGTGCGAGTCAGGGGTTGCGCCCGCCCCGTGACCAGGATCTGCCGTGCTCATGCTGCTGCCGCTGCCCGCTCTGTCTCCCACTCGCCTCGCTGTCCCTTTATCTGCGGCCAGACCCCCGCCCCGACCCTTGCGCTGCGGAGGTGGCGGCCGAGAGCGTACCAGCCCGGGGCCAGGCGCTGCGTCTCCCCCACCTCATCCATCTCCTTTAGTGTCCCAGCAAAAGACAGACGCGGGTGTGGGCGGCCGCCGCTGGAACATCTGTTCCCGCCCCTGTTGCACAGTTGCTCCCGCTGCCCTCTACCCTCACCCTGCACCTCAGCCTCCCATGCCCATTATCCTTAGATCCCCTGCCCCACCGGCCCCAAGCTCCTCCCGTCGCTCTTCTCCTGCTTCCGCAGCCATGACCCCCTTTTGCCCAGCATGCCATCCCTTCTCTTCTGCCAGAGTTTGAACTAGCCCTGTCCCCAGTCCCCAACTACCAGAGCCCTCCTTCCAAGGGCCCGGACCCCACGCCAGGCTCCCTTTCTCTCGGACAACCTGTCGTCCAACATCTACCTCTTTCCTTAGCAAGGTCACCCCAACTCCCCTTCTCCTACCCCCGTCCTCCAATGCCCCCGCCCATTCCCACTGCAGAAAGGACAGTCCGTTCTGGCCTCCACCACGGTCGCCCCGGGGCCCCACGGCGGAGCTCCGCCTGCCCATTCGATGGCAGTAGCGATAGGGAAGGCGAGAGGGCCTAATGTACTTAGCAGGTGGAACAGCGGGACCTTCTCTATGGGCCCTGCGGGCTCCTAGCCGCTTATCTGGGGGCTGCTGAGGACGGACGGCTCGGGATGTTCCAGCCACGTTGGGAGCACGGGACCCAGGTGAGGGCGGGAGGGCGCAGGGCACATTTTCTATGCTGCCAGGGCCACCAAAAGGCGTAGTCCCAGCCTTCGGGCTTCGAGGGATTTGGGGTCGCTGGTCTGGGATTCCTGACCCCTCTTCTCTCCCAGCCCACACTCCAGCACCCATTAGGGGAGTGGGCCTGGCCAGGCCTACTGGTCCTGCTTGGCACTTCAGGTACCAGGGTGTCAAGATGCCAGGGTCTCCTCTCTTATCCCCTCAAATACGAAACGAATGCTACAGATCATCTCCCTGGTCTTCCTGGTCAGTCCAGGACCTCTCCGTCCTGGGTAGGCTACCAGCCCCTGCCAGGACGGGCCCCTGGCCTCCTCTGTACACCTCCACCCGGCCTCCCTTGTCCCAAGGGGAAAGTGTCTCCTCGGGCCAGGCAGCCAGATTAGAACATGAGTCACCATAACAGCTGCAGGGGTCACAGACAAGAGCCTGACCTCCCCACACCCCCGACAACCCCACAACCCACCCTGGGCTCCCAGGAGAGGGAGGGTGGAGGACCTGGACCCAGCCAAGGTCTGATTCTGTCTGGATTCAGAACTGAGAGGCAGGTCAGCTTTGAGGTCACTGACTCCATCCACACCTTGAGGCACAGCCAAGGAGTCCTAGTGCCAGCTCCCTCCATATTCTCCATGAGATTATTTAAACAAACCCTGGATGCCAGCTGGCCTCCTGGGCACTGCCCAGTTCCAGGGGACTGGACATGAAGGCCAGGACTGCACAGCAGAGTCAGAGTACAGAAAGAGAACTGGACAGCCACCCTATTTACAGCTCTGTTCCTCCCCTCAGCCCCAAAATGGGGTATACCTACTAGCTCTGCCATATCTGGCTCAGATACAGGGCCCGTTCCCAGAAGTGGGCATGGGGGCGGGGGGGTGACACCAATGGGCTGGCCACCACAACCACAAGGAAGGACACAGAACTGGAACATGATTGAGCATTTATTGCAGCGCTAATGGGGGTGCTGGGGGTTCCACTCTGCCTCTGCCCTCTTCACATCCCCCTCCCTCCTGCTTTCTCCAAGCCTCCTTCCCAGAGCATTCCAGATCCCTGTACTCTTCTTGTCCTTCTCTGAAGCTGAAATCCGGACCAGGTTTCAGGGACTTCTCACCCTCACCAGCATCTTTTGTCCCTTCTCCCGGGGCTGGGCGTACTCAGCTGTGCTCACTATCTTTGCTCCCTTTGGGAACTCAGGGGACCCAGGCATCCTGGCCTCTGGCTCCCTCCTCCTCTAGCCCCCAACTCTGGGCAAACTACAAAGCATCCATGGCCAGCAGCTCCCCTCCATGGCCTTAGCCAGGAAGGGCCCAGCCCAAAGCAGGCACTGTGGAGCCCGAGTCACAGTCCCTCTCAGCCTCTCTGTGCTTCCTGGGACATGGAGCGAGACAGAGAGCGACGAAGGGTGCCTGGCTTGCTGACAGACACCACGGGGGGCAGCTGCTTGGTGATCTCCGCCACGTCCTGGCGCTCCATGCACTGCCCACCCAGGGCCGTCTCCAGTGCCAGCAGCTCCTGCAGCTGGATGGGGGTATCCTCGCGCTCCTCTTTGGCAGCACCCATTTTGGTGGGGGTGAAGATGGGTAGCGGCAGCACCCGCTGGTAGGGCAGCTGGTACTCCTGCAGCCCGCGGCCAAGGATGCCCATACGCATCACCAGCCAGGGGGAACACTGCACCAGTGCCTGGCACTGTCCTTGCTGGTGGTAGGTCTCATGCCGCTGGGCATCCTCCTCATGCAGGGAGCAACTGGGGAGGAGAGGGAAGGGGGCACTGAGCTCCTGAAACTTGTTGCCCTCTAGTCATGGGCTGGGTGGGGGGAATCCCTGGATGCAGGAGGGGTGACTCCATTTCACTCTCCCAAGTGGGCACTCTCCTTGCCCCCACCCCCAGAAACTTTGTGCTCTGGCTTCATAAGACTCAGGGAGGGTGCTCTAGGGGAAGAGAGGAGGGACCCCAGCTAGCCAGCACTCACCCCTCCTCAGGCCGCGTGGACAGTGTCAGATCCTTCCACTCAGCCCAGAAGGCCTCTCTGCGCTCACAGTTTTCCTCAGACACCTGGCAGCTCAGCTCTGAAGTGGCCATGATCAGCTTTACCCCCTCGGCTCCGCTCCTCCCAGGCCCTTTAAATAGCCCCCTCCTCCTCCTCCTCCAGGGGCTATTTTCAGCCCCTCTGGCGTCAGATGCTAAAAGCAGAGCCAAGATTCTGATGGGGGGACTCTGGGCCCAGGGCAGGGGTTGGGGTACCTGGACTCGGGCTGGTTCCAGGTTGGAGGTCAGCTTCGGAAGAAATCTAAGATACTGCAGTGGGGGCAGGGGTCCTCAGAGTGACACTTCCAGGTGTCTGATACTCCTTAGACACTGTCTGAGACCAGGCACATGCCCAGCCTCGTGCCACCTTGGCACCTGCCCTCTGCTCCACCCCTTACCCCTCACCCAAGGAGGATAGCAGCTTGTCTGTAAACAGAGCAGGAGAGTGCAGGATCTGAGGTCCCTCTGGGCTCTGTACCAGGCAAGCGGCCCCCGCACTCCACTGCTCTCCTCTGCCTGGGTTCAAGGGCACATCTCTGGACCATGCCCCTTGACAGGAATGGACAATGCAATCACGTCCTCAGGCATCTGCATCTAAAGGCCTGGTTCCTGGCCGACACACCAGCAGGGAAAATGGCAGTTCACTCCACACTTGGGAGCCTAGGAACGAACCTTTGCCAGGTATGGTTCTTCCCAGTGGCCAGTGGTCAGAGAAGTGGTCTCCCAAGTCGGGCCACTCAGAGTGGAGGGAGTAGGTATTGGAGTGGCCCCCAGCTCTACTCTCAACACCCCAAGTGGGGTGAAACAGGGTGAGATGGCCATCCAGGGGCTCTGATGAGTGGCAGTCAGCAGATCTGGCTCTAGCCTGTCAGCCACAAGTAGGTGTGAATATGGGCAGTATCTGCCCCTTCCTGGGATACATTTTCCCCACTTTCTGGTCACAAAGGCCTGACCAGAGCTCTAGGGCTGCCAGCTCAGCGTGCTACCTGGGAGGGGCCTGGCTCTTGTTCATGGGGAGCAGGATGGGAGGATGGCTGCTGGGACAGCCCAGCACCCAAGAACAGCAATTCATGGTGCAAGAAGCTGGCACACAGGGTGGAAGGCACGGGGTGGGGGAGGGGAGGGAGAAGCGAGGGCATCATTGAATGGATAAAGCACCCAGCAGCTGGGAAAGTCTATGGGCACCCAAGTGGGGCAGACTACATACCTTTGATTACTGAGGCGCTATACCTGATTCTTAGTGCCTTTTAATCTTATAACCTTGTGATGTAATGAGTCTCCTATTTTTACAAAGTAGGAAATGGAGACTAAGATGTAGGTTTGCCCAGGGTCACACACCAGCGAGTCAACTCCTTTGGAAGCCTGCAGGCGGGGAGGGAAGAAGGCAGCACCCTGGCCCTTGCCTGGGAGTGTGCTGCCCTTAGTTGGGTATGGCAGGACAGAGTGGGTAGGTGAGCGAAGCCCAAGCCCGAGGCAGAGATCTCAGAGGTGCCTCAGTAACCAGGAAGCCCAGGCCCCACTTCCAGGTCCCCTTGCCCCCCACTGGCCTTGGGACCCCTGCTGTGGGTGCTGCTGGTCTCCCCTACCTCCTCCCAAATGCTGGACTGGAGACCTTAACCTGACCGTCCCTCACAGGAAGCCTGGTGGCGGGCGGGGGGTGGGGGTGGGTGAAGTATTTTTCTCTGACCAGTCATCTGCCCAGTTGAACCATTCAGGAACATGTGTGAGTGTGGAGAGGTTGGGATGAGGGTTCCAGGAACTGGGTCCCCACTAGCTCCAGGGTGTAAGATGGTGTGTCGTGTATCTGGCCACGGCAGAGGCTATTCCTTACCCACCTGCACGGTGCTGCCCTCCTCTTCCCTCAAGAGGCCAGGCTGGGAGAGTTGCTTTTTTTTGAGTTCATGTTTTTAATTGGCTCAAGTTACAAAGGTCCCCAAGGAGGCCCTGGGGGAAGGGAGAGAACCTGGGCGGGGTAGAGGTTCACTGCCAGCACCCACCATCCCCACCTTCCACCTGCTCCCCCACAAGTACATGTGGTAAAAGGTCCCAGACCCTTTAAATAATGCTAAAAAAAAAAAAAAAAAAGTGCGGACACAGCAGGCAGATGAAGGGGCTCCTGTACCTTAACACTGGTGACAAGGCTACTCTGGCCTCCATCTTGCCCAGGGACTCAGCCCTCACCCACCAAGTCTGAGGCTCCCATTCTGGACCCTGCCAGTGGCTAGGCAGGGGAAAGAGGATCCTCCAGGAGGCGGGGACATCATGTAAACAGCAGCAGGACAGACCCCGCTCGCTTCCATGGCCGGGCCCTGGCGTCCAGATGCTCTACCCTACAACCTGCTCAAGGCTGTGGCTCCCAGGCACAGCAAAGCATGGTGGAGGGTGGTAGCTTGGGGCCAGGGGGCTGCGATGGGAGGAAACTTCTTTTTCCCACTGTCTGAGGCTAGGTCCTCCATGGGCAGTCCCATGGCCCCTCTCTGGCTCTGGAGGCTGTGGCGACAGGACCCTGGCCTGCAGGGTGGCGATGGGGCATGGTTACGCCCGGGCCCCCAGCTCTCTGATGCGCTGCCGCAGGTGAAAGGCAAATTCAAACATGGTGGCTGCGAGGCTCTGGTGAATGAGGTACCTGGGCAGACGGCCCTAGGGAAGGTGGGAAGAAGTTCCAGGCCCAGGCCGGCTTGCCCTCGGCAGGGGCTCCCCACAAGCAGGCACTCCCTTCTCAACAACTGGCTTCAGTGGGGAGTGCTCTGGGCTAGAATGCAGGTGTAGCTCTGGCATGCAGCCTAGGCGCCCCCACCCCCCTCACCCCTGGCAGGAAGAACATGCTGTGCCCAGGTCTTGGCTCTAGCCACACAAACAGACCCAGGAAGGGCTGGGTTGGCAGCCAGCCACCCCTCTTTGGGACCTCAAGAGTCAGAGGTAACAAACGGGAGGCACGGGCCCTCTAGCAGCTCAGGGTGAGAAGACCATCCAGACCCTGCCCCAAATTTGACAGTAAGAAAGGAGGTGGAGAGCAGCAGAGACCCTGAGCAGGGCAGGGAGCCCCAAAGGTCACACAGCAGAGCCTTCTCCACTCTATCAAGCCTGCCTTGCAGCCCTAGCACCCCTACCTTGAGATCTGTGTTAAGAATCCAGATGAAGGTGCAGACACGGGGATTACTGGCTGACTTGAGCACGATGAAGCCCCCAGGACCATTCTCTCCCCTAAGGAGAGAGACACGGTTGCAGGCGGGACCTTGGAGCCAGGCAAGGCCCCTGACACCCCCAACCCATTCTTGGCTCATCTTGGACTACGGTGGAAGAGAGAAGGGAGCTGATGGTCTAGCGACTGCTACCCGGCCTGAGCAGGGACCAGAACAGGTGTCCTAGAGGCCACAGCCCTCCATCCCCACCCACTGTGAAGCTTAAACCCTTTTATAACAGCCTGCCGATGTTTGCACACCCCTAGTGGCAAGGAGCTCACCACCCTTCCAACCCTCATCTACTCTGTCCAATGAGTCTAGGTCAAGTCTAGCTGTGAGGGGGTGGGCTTCTCACCCCTGCCAAACTCGGGCGGGGGGGTGGGGCGGGCAGTGCAGTGCTGGTGGGCTCCAGGAGGGTGCACCCTCTGGGTCAGGGCCTGGGCTGCATGGTTCACATCCATTTAATTTGCCCACAACTCCACAAAGCACTCCTAAGCCCACTACATAGATAAGGAATTTGGCATTTTGAGAAAAAACGAGTTTGCCTGTCACCCTGCAAGTCTGTGGTGTTACTTGGACCAGAGTCCTGGTCTGATGCTCGAAGAACTGTGCTCCTCTGTAGAACCCCAGGAAGGATGAGGGAAGAGTAAGGTACCTGGGAGAAGGCTATCTGCAGTACTAGAGTCTAAGATTAGACAGGAAGAAAACTGCAGAATGCCCCGGCACAGGAGCAGGGAACGCTTAACTCCTCTTCCTCTGGTGGGACTTCTGAGAGCTCCAGGAGAAAGGCAAGTCAGCGGGGTGGGGAGAGGAGGAGGAAAGGGAACTAGAGTCTCCTCAGGCAGGAAGGTGAAAGCCCAGAATGCAGAGCCTCCTGCTCAGGTCGCCTGGACCAGTGTGGCCTCATGGCTCCTGGCTCTCTTCCCTGGTCTACCCCTGGAGCTGCCCTCCAGCGCGGGTGGCATGGTTCCAGCCATTATTCCCTAAGTCTCCAGCAGACAAAGCAGCTGATTAGCAGGATTAGGGGCCAGGAGGGGCAAAGCCCAGTGGGATAGGGGACAGGAAGGAGGCCTCAGCAGGACACAGTTCCCAGCTGTACATGCTGTACCCTGCCCTGTTCTCACAGCCACCGGGGTGGGGGAGGGGGCAGGTGGGAAGGGCAAGGTGAGGCTCACCTGACATATTTGTGTGTTGGGGGCTTGGCACAATGGGTGGCCGCGATGCCTGATGACAGGTATCGGTCTCTGCGCCGCTCGATGCGTCGGACATTCACAAAGTCCCTGGGGGAGGGAGGGTTAGGTCAGGGGGTGCAAAGCCCAAGATGCAGGGACAGGAGGCCTGCTTGAGAGGAGGAGCAGCCTGGTGGCTACTCACCTAGGGGAGACCACACCACCTGCAGCCCCCGCAGAGACATCGTAGGAGACGAGGGTGTTGTCCTCCACTCTCTGTAGGATCTGTGGGCCGTCAGGAGAGAAGTGAGGTGCAGCTCACCCCAGGAGAACCCCAAACACAGGGTCTTGGCACCACAGGGAACCCCCCAGGCCAGCCTGCTCTCTGTTCAGGTCCTTTTACTGAGAGCCATTCCCATTCGGGAGTGCTGGGCCTGGCACTCTGTGAGCACTCCTTTCCACTTTCCTGACCCTCTCCGAGAGGCACTGTCGCCAACATCCCCATTTTACAGATGGGGAAGCTGAGGCAGAGAGCAGTTCAATGACATGACCCAGGTCCCCCTGCGGGTAACTGGTCATGTTGGGGCATGACTGCCCTGACCTACCACATCACTCAGCCTCTGCCCTACCACATCACTCAGCCTCTGCCCTGATAGGTGGCAAGGTCGGGACCCCTGGCTCAGCTCACCTGACAGGCGGTCACTGTCTTGTTCCACAGAACCATCCTCTCAGGCTGCAGGATCACCTCCTGGTACACCAGCTCCGCGGGGCAGGGCAGGAAGGTCTGGAACAGGGCAGGTGGAGGGCTGGGTGGTGCCAGCTATGCTTGGGCACACTAGCCTTCCCCTCTTGGTGGGAAGAAACCTGCCAGAGGGCCCCTTGGCCCCTTCCTGGAGTCCCAGACAGAGCAGGAGGCTCCAGGACACTCCAGAAACACCCACTTCTCTCGCTCACCTTCAGGATGAATGTCTTGCCGTGAAAGGGAATCTCGATGGTGTACACAGTGTCCCCATATTCCTGTGGGAGGGACGGAAGGGTAGCAGGGAGGTGGGAGGAGGATGAGGAAGGGTATGGGGTAGCAGATGGGCTGCTGGAGCCAGAATGGGTGACAGGTAGGTCAGGTTTTCAACAACTCAGGGCAGAAAACTCTAGGAGTCTGCAGATATTAGAGCAGCCGTTAAAAAAACAGTGCTTCTGACTAACGTCCAGCAACAAGGAGAGAGAGGCTTTTGATATCAAGTTAAAAGACAGAAACATAGCTGTGGCTGCAACCACCAAGAACCATGTCTCCAAGCCGACAAGGGCTGCCAGAGGGACTGGCCAGAGAAAGGGAAAGGGTGGGATGTTTCTCCTCTGTTTTCCAAGCTCTCCGCTATCTTTTTAGATAATATTGTTTTGATCATGAAACGAAACACCAGACACAGGGCAGAAGCCTGGCTTCGCCTTCAAAGCTGAGCTGAGGGAGCAGAGCAGCAGGAGGTGAAGCTGCGGGGAGGTCATGGGGAGGGGGAAGCAGTGGGGAGGGGCAGTGGAAACACCCGATCCAGCCTGACCTCCTGCCAAGTGGCTGACCCCAGGGCCCGGCCCCCTCTCCTGCTCTCCTGCGGCACGGATATGGTTCCAACTTGAATCTTATTTCTCAGACCTCAGAGAAGGGAGTGAACACTCCCGACACACATAAGCGGGTCAGGTGGGAGAGAGGTTTCTTACATTATTCTTTTCGAACTTCCAGTTCTCCTCCTGGGCCAAGATCTGGTCCACCACCGCCATGGCCTCCTTACCCTGGTGGATGTACTCCCGCTCCTGGCCAGGGAGGGGAGGCAAGAGGGGGTCAGCCTCGGGCCTGCACCCTATCTTGTTTGTGGCGGGTTCTTTCTCTAGACACTCCACACGTCTCATAGAAGCCTGACCTGACCAGACATGGGGTGTAAGCTGGTCTCCTGGGCCCTGCAGGGCTCCGGGGGCCAAGAGCTGTGACTGTGACTGTGGCTGCTCCCACTGGTTCCCAGGTATGAGGCAGACCAGTGGGCCTGACAGACAGTGGGGTCAACGCTCGAATGGGTACTGACTGGCATTTGGGCTGCTGAGGTCCACCCCCTGCTGGGAAGCCCCTGCCCACCCTGGCTGAACCCAGAACTGGCCCTTCTCCAGGTGCCCACTCAGAAGGCAGGGTGGGGTGGGCAGCCAAATACCTGGGCAGAGAAGCTTTTCTTCCCAACAACTTCTTCATCTGATTCATTGTCAGACCCTGCAGAGAACAAGCTCAGATGACAATGGGAAGAGGTGGGGAGAGAGTGGGGAGAGAGTGGGGTTCGGTACAAATGCAGGATGTGGGGGGATGGAAGCGTGCGTGTGGGAGGGGGTTGCTGGCTTTCCCCAGGGAGCCCGTAGAAGGAATAGAAATAGACCCAGCCTACCCCACACCTTATAAAGCCCCTCCCTGAAGGTAGTTCCCCACCCACCAACCCATCACCTGCAAAGGATTCTGGGGGTGAATAGAACTGGCCCTCGGACAGAGCTCCAGAGAAGAGTAGGGGTCCACGGGCGACAGCTGCCTGGGCAGCAAGATACCCTGGGAGAGCAGACATGGGCAGCCATTGTTCCAGACCAAGAACAGTCAAACCTTGGCAGCCCGGAGAACCTCCGCCCGGGGCTCACCCTTAGGCTCTTGGAAGCTGCTCGACTTGGCAATATGGCTCAGAACTGGCTTAGAACTGGCTCTCATGCCTGAAACTCTCCTCTCTTGGGGCTGGGATGACCCTCACTGTCCCCCACCCCATACCCCTAACACTCACATCGCTCCTCCTCCGCCTCCTGTGGTAGGACTTTGAAGTCAAGGAACCAGGTCTCCAACCAGGCAAGGACAAAGGAGACGATGGGGAGCAGGTAGCCAAATGCTCCTTTGCTGAGCAGCTGTGGAGGGAGGGGGCTGAGCTCCATGGGAGAGGGTCATCCTAAACCCAGAGCAGAGATCCCCTCCTTGGGCTGTCGACTCTGGCATACGTCCCTCTCCTAGTACCAGCTGCTTGGGGACCCTCTATGGCACATGCCTCTGAGATGGATTAATGAATTCTATAGGATAAACTGAGGTTAGACTGGAGGATGAAAAACTTTGTTCTTGGGGCTGCAATGGGGGCAAGCAGAAGAAGCCAGTGAAGATGATTCTTTAGAAATATCAAAGGACAGCATGTCTCTTCACTTCAACCCTGACAATAGGGACAGAAACCCAAAATATGAGAAATGGTCTCTTCTTAGGAGGAGAAGCCCATTACTCAGGCCAGACACCCACCAGACCAGCCAAACCCAGAGCCACTGACCTCAGAGAGGATGACCTTGACAATGAGGAAGGCACTGGACACCAGCGTCGTTACCTGCTCAAGGGAAGGAAGGAAGGAGAAGGGGAAAGCAGGCTGGAGAGTGAGTCTCCCTCCATCCCATCCCTGGCACCAGCCCCACGAGGGCCCCAGAACTGCCAAGAAAGTGGCTTCTTACCGCAATCACCCACCAGTGCCGGAGCCGTAGCACTGCGTAGCCCAGGAGCAGTCCCGAGAAGCGGAAGAAGGCCAGGACCTGGGGGCCAGAGGTGGGGGAGCCGTCACAGGCAAGCCGATGTCGCCTACCCCTTTTGAAGGCTGACCTCCCCCTCCAGTCCTGCTCCCCCAGGTTCCCTCCACATGGGTGTGCGTGCTGCAGGAGGAAACGTCTGGGTCAGTGTTTCTTTCAGGACACTTCGGATGTGACCTTCTTGGACAGGGGTCTTGTCTTGCCCTCCGACTGGGGGCTCTCTGAAGGTGGGGTCTCATTTAGGAAACGTTTTGAAGACTGAAGGCTCCCTGAGGATGGGCACCAAGTCTCTCTGATCAGGTGAGAATGTGCGTTTCCAAAAGAAGAGAGTCCAGCCAGAGTCATGTCCCTGCTCCCTCTCTGCCCCCAGGACCCTACGGTCACTCACAAAGATGTCAAAGAAGGAAGTTTTAAAGTTGTAGTGGATGATCTCCTGCTCCAGGTTCTTCTGGATACCTGTGTTGGTCTGGAAGAGGGAGATACAAACAGCTCTGCAGGCAAAACCCAGTCCCCGGGGCTGCCCCTCACCTCCTGGAATGGGGAAGAGGCAGGAGGAGGGGGAACCTGGAGGAGAGGCTGTCAGTGCTAAGTCATTGCCCAAGGAGGTCCCGGAAGCAGCAAGGGAGTTCAGCCAGGGGCCTGGGGCCCCAGCACTGATACTGTTCCTCTAAAGATCCAGGAGGCCTAGGCTGGGCTTGAGCACTGACGCTCATGGGCACACTGCCCAGGAAGGGGTAGGCTTGGAGGGCCTCGGGGCCGTGCAGGGGAGGTAATGAGCCCCATGCAGGTAGGTAGGGCTGGCTGACAGGGTGCTGGGAGCCTGCCTCTCACATAATTTCATCTCCCTCCCCCAACTGCGGTGCCCACCTTCCCAGCCAACCATCCATCTGGGGTGATGGGGGCCGAGGGTGGGCAGTGGTGTCAGACGGAGCCCCAGGTGGCAAATCAATTGATTAGGTTTGTGCTTAATAGGTAAAATCCATCACGCTGCTAGAGAGAATGGCATGGAGAGTGAGCAGACTTGTCCTTGCCCCTGTCCCTGCCCTGGCCACCCACACATTTTCAATGCGACCTCTGAAACCTCGGCTAGGGAGTGAGAAGGTCTGAAAGAATGCCAAGAGCCAGACTGTAGCCTGAGGGGGAAGACCCTTCACGACCACCTAGACCGAGGCTTCTAATCTCTGGCAAATGATTTGAATTTAGGGTGGAGGGCTTGTTAAAGATACAGATTTTCAGACCACTGAGTCTGAATCTCAAGGTGAGCTGAGCATCTGAAAACTTTATAAAGTTCCCAGGTGATTCTGATGCTCAAAGAGGGAGCCAGCAGTCTGGACAGCCCCCCAACCCCCACCACCGATGCTAGAAATCCCCTCTATATCCCCTCCACGTGCCTCTACTTCAAGACCACCTTGAGCCCTCCAGAGTCCAACGCCCCCATCCCCTGGCCTGACACCCCATCCCGCCCTACTCAGGCCCTCTACTTCCTCCTTAAACTGCTCCTGCTTGGGCTCCACAGCCCCTCCCACCTCTAACAATCATTGTCCCTCACAGCTCTGTCCTCCACCCTTTTCTCTTTACAGAGAACTCCCCCTCCACCGGGGTACCCGCCTGAGCTGACTGCATTGGGACTCAGGAGAGCCGAGTCCCTGTTCCAGCTTTGCCAGTATCTGGCAACAAGACCTTGCGCAGGACTTGCAACCTGCTGGGGTCCTCGTACCCACCTGGTCTGTTGGAGAACTAAAAATATACAAGCTCCAAAATACAAAAATAAAACTATAAAGTTGAAAGTAAAAATTTTAATTGTCTACCAAGTGAAACATTATGCTAACTCTACTAACTGTTAAATCCAGCATTCTGAAATTTTTCGTTACATTTGAAAACAATTTGGAGGTTATGTTTTTTCCCTTTGCAAGAATTCCCAAGTATGCATGATGACTGCTGAGCTATTACAGCCGATACAGCCAGATCATTTCAAAAGTAAAATCAAAATATTTTTCAGCTTTCTTCTGGCAAGAAAATATATATTGAATGAAGGATGTGGGTAAATTTCAGTGCTTCCTTTGATGTTGGATGGGACCTTCAAAAGGAAGAATTGCTAAGGCCTCAGAAGCTCTCTGAACAGCCCTGAACCTTGCTGGGCCTCAGCTCTTTCATCTGTAAGACGGTCCCTAAGGTCCCTTGTGGTTGTGGCTATATCTCACTGAAGGTGCCAGCTCATCTCTGTGGACAAAGGACAGTCACCCTGAGACCCCTACCTTGTCCTCCAACCCAACATGCCCAGAATCAAACTTATCTTCTTCACCCCTAAACCAGCCCCTTCTCCAAATTCCTCACTTCTATCAACAAAGTCATCCTCTTCCTGTCACCCGAGTTTGAGACCTGTAGAAAAGTCATCTGTCATCCAGAACTGTCTCATTTTGCAGAAGGAAAATGAGGGGAGGCTCAGAGAGGCTCCCTCGCAGAGATCCCAGTTAATGCAAAGAAGCTGGGATAAGACCGAGTCTGGGATGCCCTGTTCCCACAGCTTCTGCTTCTGTGGTCAGGTCCTACTCTGCCCGTCAGTGCCTGGAGATCAGGCCTCACTGCCAGCTGCCGAGCACTGCACAGAGGGCGGGGGGTGCTGCCCCTGTGCTGAGAGGCAGCTCCATCTCCAGGCTGCTAAGTGGCATCTCATCAAACCCAGAAAGCCAAACTGGGGGGCAATGGAGGAGTGTCCAAAATGGGGAGGGAGAGCTAAAAGCCACTGGCAACTGGGAATTTTTACTGGTTTGCTCTCCATTATACCCTCTGTTTTAGCACAGTGCCTGGGACACAGCAAGAGCTCAAAAAATGTTTGTTGAACAAATGAGTGAATGGATGAAGCCAGAGAGCAATGTAGGGCAGGAAGAAGACAGAGGTTTCAATAGCTCAACCAGAGCTGGTTGCGGTCCCTCCTCCTTTCTCAAGAGTGTCCACTAGGGGGACAGAATGGCACAGAGCTCAAGAGTGTACACTCCCGAGCCAAAGGCTCTGGGTTCAAACCCCGCCTCCTTCATATTACTTGCTGAGAGACCTTAAACAAATGGCTCAACCCTTCTGAGCTCCATTTTCTTTCTCTGGAAGGTGAGAACAGCTGTTCTTTGCATTTTTCATTTCTCCTGGAAATCAACCCTCCCATATGGCAGATGGAGTAACTGAGGCTCAAATGTGCCCCGCAACATGGCTCGTGCCCCCAGCCTCACCCTACTCACATTCAGCTCAATGATCCAGAGCAGGGAGATGAAGAGCAGATCGAAGGTAACAAAGAGACAGAAGGTGCGGCGCACATCAGAGATAGTCTGGCGCTTCTCGGGAGGTGGCAGGAGAAAGTGCGAGGAGAGGCTCTGGCTGTGGGACAGTGACGAGCCCAGGGAGGCCACGGCTGGCAGGTTGCGCTCCAAGTCGCTGGCCAAATCCCCAGACAGTTTCTTCATCCTGGCGGGCCCCCACCTCAAGGCGGGAAGGGTGGGGCCTCAGTGGCACAGCTGGAGGGGAGACGAGATGGTTGGGTCAAGTCATGCATGTCAGGGTCCTGGAGGTCGTGTTTACTTCCTTATCCCTTCACACACAGCCCCCAGGGACCCCATTTGTTTCCAAACACACTCCCTCCCCCTCCCAACCCCACAGCCCAGGGCTCTCTCTGCCCAAACTCCCTCCAGCAGCCTGACTTCCAGGCTGGAAGGGTTTGAGCATCCCTCACACTATCCTCCTTCCTCACCATCCCCTGCAAAGCCCAGGAGCCCCAAGGTTCACCCTTGGAGGGCTCTGGGGGGGGGGTCCTCCCCACTGCCTGGGGGCACAGTCTGCTCCTGCCAAGCCCAGCCCTGTGGTTCAGCCTCTGGTCCTGTCAACAGCCTCACGGCCTGCCCCCACCCCAGGAGAAGAGGGCCCCAAGCTCTCTGTTCTTTGTTTTCCAAGCACAAAGCCACATTCCCTCCCAGCAGCCAGCCCTCTCCTCCCACCCCCTAATCCATGGCAACTGGGAGGGACATCTAGAGCAGCACTCTGCGCTGGGACAGCGGGTATGGAGGGAGGACATCTCGGTCCCTTCTCTCTAGCTCCACCCCCACCACCCCACCTCAGGCTCAACCACCACCGTTTCTCTCCTGGACATTACGACATGCTCCTAATGGGTGCTTCTCTCATCCTGCAACAACCACTTCTCTACACAACAGCCAGAGAAAGCTTTTCGAAACATTAAATCGGACCCTTCTGTTCCCCAGTTAGATTACAACCCTCCACAGCCTCCCACAAGTCCGGGGATAACAGCGCCCTCCTCACCTGCCCTCGCCATGTCGTCTAGGCTCTACGGCGTGTAGTTCTGCCACGCTCCTCCCACAGCTCCTCTCAGGAGGCCTGCCACATGCTCACTGCCACTGCCACCCTGGCCTTTTTTCAGGTCCCTAAATGTGGCAGTCTGGTCCTGCCTCGGGACCGTGGACCTAGCTCTCCCAGCTGCGTTGTAGAGTGTTCTACCTGGTCCTTTCAACTAGCAGCTCAGAAGAGTCTCCTACCCTCCTGTCCCCAGTCACAGTGGCATGTATATAGACTCTTCGGTGAATTCATCATCTGAAATGATCTTATTTATTGTTCTGCAAACTCCACAGGCGCAGGGCCTTTACTTGACTTAGTCACTGTTGTCTCCTAGTGCCTAGCACAATGCCTGGCACCTAACAGGTGCTGAATGATTGACTGTTGAATAAATGGATGATGCAGAGGATCTCCTGGGCCTCAGCAACATGCTACGCAGCAGAGAGGGCCAGAGCAAACCCTAAAGAGAATAAGAACCAGCCACTATCCAAGGCTGGCCCTGAGCTCCACAGCCTATAACACAGGGCCCATGGCCATGTTTCATGCCCACATAGGGCAGGATGGTTCTTCCTATTCTACAGGTAAGACAGCCAAGGCTCAGAGAAGTGAATGGACTTACCCACACCTTAACTGCCTATGCAACCATGAAGCTAAAATGCTAATGAACCCTAGAGACAAAAGAGGCCCCCGGTCACTCCATCCCTGCAGCCCTTGGGCCTGAGGACTCTGTTCCACCAATTGGCTGGCAAGGGGCCTTAAGAGGCCTGGTCCCCTGGGTGAGAGAAGGAAAGGTTCAGTCTAGAGCCAGAGAGAAGTGACTCAGTGTGGAGGGGCCTGAGCTTCTGGGACTTGATCAAGTCTCCCTCAGTCTTCTCACAGGTCAGGACCAGGGGACAGGTTTGGAGGCCAGTGGGACGGGGGAGCCCTGGATGATTGACCCTGACCCTGGGAAGGCAAGATCTAACCAGTCTCTCTATTGATTCACTGTTTCCTCTAAACCTTTGCTATATGTAATACCTGCCACAGCCCCCTCAATCTACTAAGTCCAAAACAAGCCTCAAGTTTGTTGCAAGCAAAAGGTTCTGAGCAAGCCAGTTCATCCATCCCTCTGCTTCTGCACAAGCCCCAGTGGAGAGCAGCTGACATATCAGCAAAGGCATCAGCCCAAGACCACCCCCCAATACCACACTCTTGGAGGTCCCCATGAGAAGCTCATCCGGAGGGTACTGAAGGAAAGCTGGGACCAGCTGTAGAAGGAGGATGTCAGAGGACGGATGTGACAGGCTGCCGGCAACGGGACCCCCCAACATTGATCAGCCAGACCTGGTACCAGACTGCAGGATCAGCGCATCCCTCACTGTGACAGGGCTGCAGCTCCAGGGTACGTGACATTTCCTTGTCTCTAATAGGCCTCTTGTCTCCTGCCAGACCTGTCTCTATCTCTCCCCTTTCCTGTCTGTCTCACAAACTACCTTTCTATCTTTTCTTTGTGTCTTTGTACTCCCTCTCCCGTGCCCATTTTTATTTTGCCCCGAGTCTTCTTCCCCATCTCTCTCCCATTTATGTCTTCCTCTCCATCACCATCAGATTTCTCCCGTTTTCTCTTACATTTCTCTCTTTCTCTCTCTCTCTTCTCCATCTGCCTTCACTCTGTCTCTCTCTCTCTCCTTCCTTATCTCACTGCAGGGTGCGATGGCTTTCCTACTCCTAGTCTGCTCCTGTGTCTGTCTTTCCCCCTGGCTTTCTCCCTCCCTCCCTGGGGACAGGACTTGGGTGGCAGCAGCTTGGGTGTGAGACGCACTCAGCACTGACACTTGCGCACCCAGACATCCCTGTTGAAGCGAGAGACATAGATGGAGCTGAGAGCAGAGGTGTCGGGGAGTCTGGGAGCTATAGATGCGAGGGCTTGCGGGAGCCAAGAATGGGGGCTCTGAAGCAGGGGTGGAGAGGGCTGGCCGAGAGTCGGCGGGGGCAGGGGGACATGCTATATCGCCCTCTCCCTATGAAAGCAGCTCAGAGTCCAAATAAGCCAGAGTAGAGCAGAAGGAGCACTGGTTAGGAGTTAGGACCTGGACCCCAGTTTAGGCGCAGCCACTAATCCTAAGTAACTTTGGGCAAGTCCTTCTCACCAAGGAAAAAGGTCAATGGTTTTTAAAAACCCCTTTAAGAGAAACTTAAAAATATAAAAGAAAACCTTACTTGGAACCTTAATATATAACATAGATGAAAACAGAACTATTATGGGGCCTGCCATAGAAGATGGCCACAGAACCCCACCAGTCAGCCTTTCCTCAAACTCCAGGGTTACCCTGAGGCACCTCCTTGGGTGCACCCGCTCGGATGACTTTTGAAGTCATCCTTTGAGGGGGCCTTTTAGCTCCCTCAGACCACCTGCCAGTCTAAGAGGTGAAAATCATCTTGGCCTGGAGTTGCCCTTAGCAGTCCCCAAAGTACCTGTTCTCTGGCCTTTGAGGGTGGAAGGTAGCAGTGCCAGCAGAACAGCTAGGCATGGCCTTCACCCCACAGTCCCCACCCTCCTGGTAAGGGGGAGAGGCAGGAATGAGTGTTATGAGGCTGGAGACAGCAGAGCTGCCACCCAGCCCCCTGAGAGTAGCACACCCCCCGCCCGCCAAGCCCACCACCTGCTGTCACCGGCCCCTCCCGTGCGCCTTCAGAGATGTCAGGAGTGGAACAGCACGTGTGGTGTGAAGGAGCCTGCCTGGGATGGCTGCAGACTTGACACTCAATGTGTGTTTGCGGAAGCTGAGCTGCTAAGGCTTGGGGAGAGTGGGAGGGGGAAGGAAGGAAACTGGAGGTTTCATCATCCAAGGTTTGAAAGGAAAGGAGTGGGGAGGAGTAGCCAAATCAGGTCTCTGGGCACAGTAGAAAGCTCCTGGGGCGAAGGAGAGGTGGGCACGGGCCCTCATGTCCCCTCCCAGGCTTCTCTTACCCCAGGAAGTGCTAGTACCGCCCAAATGCAATCGGAGCTGTTGGGTGGGGCCCCAAACTCAGGGTAGACAATAGCAGGCAGTTGACATTCTGGAAAGAGAACTGGACTCTGAAATCAGGGTTCAAATCTCAGTTTGCCCTTAATTAGCTGTGCAATCTGGGGCAAATATAACCATTCTGAGATTCGGTTTCTTCAGTTGCATTAAACAAAGGCAACAATAATGCACAGTAAATCCTCAATGTCACTGATAGATTCTATGACTTTAAGTGAAACGATGCATAATGAAACTAATTTTACCACAGGCTAATTGATATAAACAAGAGTTAAGTTCCCACGGCAACGTTATAATGAAATGATGTTGAACCAAACAACGTTTATTTGAGGACCTGCTGTACTTAATGCCACAGACGGTACACTTAAAAATGGTTAACATGGTAAATGTTATGCTATGTATATTTTACCACAATAAAAAAGGCAACAATAATTGCTACCTTCTAGGGCTGGCACCTGTGAAAGTGTCAGGAGGAAGTACAGCAGATGTTTGGTCAGTGGTGGTTTAAATGGATTAAATAGCTGACAAGACCATTCAGGTGAGAGAGAAACTAAGTGTGTGTGTGTGTGTGTGTGTGGAGAGTGGGGTGGGAGGGAGCTTATATATTACAGTGACATGTAATAAAATCCCCCAAAAGTCCTGGGTTCAAATTTGAGATCTACAATTCACCTGCCAAGTGACCCAGAGCAAGCTCTCTGAGCCTTCAGTCCAGGTGCCCTCATCTGTATATAAAAAGGGCCAAGATACTCCAGCTCCAGGCAAAGGTGAACTCCCAGGTGGGGGTGGGGGTAGGAAGTGGGGGGAGCTGTCCTGGTTCCCTGCACAGGCTCTCAGGGGGAGTGCCAGGACTGATCTCTGATACTACCCCTTCCCTTATTGTCTGGCCCCAATGCAGTTCAAAGTTCCCATCCCTCCTCCTATTTACCGCCAGTTCCCAATTTCCACAGTTCTTAGGTGGCAGGGGTACAGAAGAGGTCCTTGCCAGCCCTCAGTCACACCCCAGGCCGGAAGCTCCAGCCATCTCTCAGCAGCTCAATACCCCAGCCGCCATTTCCTGGCCAACGCAAGTTTGCAATCTGAACAATGCCACTTACTCGCTGTGCAAGCCTTAGAGGCTGCATCTAGAAATTGGGGATACCTGTCTTGATCCTGGGCTGTCTGGGGAATCAGAGAAGAGAGCATAGAAGTGCATGAAACAGCGCAGAGTAAGTGCTCAACAGATATTCACCACTGCCATCTCTGAGTCTCCTTGTCCTCCCAATGTCTTCTGGAGGACTGGGCCAAACTGTACAAGTTCCAGCTAGGATGTGCTCCACAGAGCTGTGTTCTGTGACTCCAGGATAGGAGAACAAGTTTCATCTATACCCAAAAATAATCCACATTTCTGGGCAGTGTGGCTTCTCCTGGGGCCAAGGGGGCAGTGGACACAAGTTCTTAACACCTCCCTCTCTCTGCATCCTCAGGAAACACTAGAATTAGCTCCACACTGCCACAGGGCCTTCCCAGCGGGCCCCTAACTCAGCATAAATCAGGAGGAATCAGTGAAGCTGAGAAAGAACCGGACTCCACGCCAGGAGAAGGTTCAAACCCTGAATTTCCAATGTTACTACTCACTGAACCCATTTGTTTCTCAGTTTTCTCCTATGTAAAATGGGGATGACAGCAACACTTACTTCTTACAGGTATTTTAAGGATTACTAACTTACTAAATGCAATGGCCTAGAACAGTTCCTGACACAGAGAGTTAGCTAGTACGACATCCGTGCCTCTTCTCTAGAGAAAGACACAGTCTTGAGCTCTGACTGCCTCCATGAGATGGCTTCAGGCTAGGGCTAGGGTTGTTCTGGGTCAAGCTGCCCTGTTAATGCCCAGGCTAATGGTGAATCCACAGATGGGAGGAGGCAGAGGCTCTGGGTGTGGAAGAGGTTGGCCTTGGCCCTGTCTTGCGGATGGCCAGCCTGGGAGGAAGCTGGTTCAGGGAGGGAGGAGAGCAGATCAGATGGGCCTGCAGTCCAACCAGATGGGCCAGGAAAGAAGAAACAAATCTGGCTGGCAGTGGCCTGTGTAGCACCCTGCAGACCCCCTCCTTTACTCACTGCCCGTCCCCCAGGAACTGCAGAGATGAGTGGACAGAAAATACTACAGCTCAGAGAGGCCTGCCCAATCTCCCGGCCAGGATGGGGCAGAGCTGACCCTAGAGGCATGCAGGCTTCCCCCTGTGATGGTCTGGGACCTACTAAACCCAAATGTAGCTGCTGCCTCCAGAGCCTCTTCTGGCCAGGGAGTGGGGTGTTAAAAGACCCCAAAGAGATTAACAGCCACCCAGCCAGGGCCTGTGGAGAGCCCAGTGTCCTCTCTTCCACATCCAAACCATTAGCAAATCCTGTTGGCTTTTCCTTCAAAATCCAGCTAGCAACTGCCCACTGCTCACCACTACCGCCACCGTCACCTTGCCCGAGCTGTCATCTCTCACATGCTACAGCTTCCTGCCCACCACCCTGTCCTTGTCTCAAGTCTATTCTCAACACAGCAGCCTGAGTGATCAGAGAAAAGTCAGACCACACCCCGTCCTCAATGCCCCAAACCTCCAATGGCTTCCAGCTCACCCAGAGTAATGGCCAAAGTACCCACGCTGGCCTCCAAAGCCCTCTTCCACTGAACATTCTGCTGCAGCCACTCTGGTCCCTCTCAGTTCCCTGGACATACCAAACATGCTCCCACCCCAGAGACCGTGCAGCTGCTGTCTTCAGTCTGGAGCACCCTGCCCACCCCAGGTCTCTGCATTGCTCCCTTCCTCCATTCTGGTCTCTGTAAATACCCCTATGCCCCTTTGGTGAGGCCTTCCCTGAACTCCCTATTTAGCCCCACCCTTCATCCACTTACTCTGCTTATTGTCCATAGCACTCATCACTCCAGTATGTTTAGTGGTCTGTGTCTACTGCCTGTCTTCTCAAACTGGAATGCAAACTTCATGAGAGCAGGGACTCCCAGTGCTATGCTCGCTGCTGTGTGCCCAGCACCCAGAATGATACTAGGCTCATAGCAGATACTCAGGAAATGTGTTGAAGAACAATTTACACCCTTCTGTACAGGTGCACATGCACACACTCCCTGCCCAGTCCAGAGTGCCTCTCCGGTAGCTGGATTCCGCCCTCTGCTGTCTCGCCCTGCCCAGAGCCCAGGCACCCCCTCCAGCAGCACGCAAGGGGAACTGGTTTCCTGGACACTCTTAGGCAGAGTGGCTGCTCCACTCCCCTTCCCTGAGCCTGGACTAGCAGGGAGAGGGCTGGAGGTGAGTTAAATTCCTTACCAAAAGTCAAAGAAGGATTCAGCTTACTCTCAAGCAAGACCCTGTGGAGGGTCATAACCCTCCCCTAACACTCTCCCGACCACTGGCTGCTCCCACTGCACCCCATGGCTGACTGGTCTCCCTTTTGTGCCTCCAATAATACCCCTGTTCCCTCATTGTGGAACGACATCTTCCCGCTGGGGTAGAACTCTTGACTCTGCAGAGACCAGTTCAAATGTCACCTCCTGGGCAAAGCCCTCCCTTGCCCTCCAGACTTCTCTAACCACAGATCTCAGGATGCTGGTTCAGTACTTCCCTTACACACAGACCTGAGACTCACAGTCGTCTTTCCTTGAGTGCTTAAGGCCCAGGTCACAGTGTCTGGCCATGGTACATATCTAGTAAGTTTACTGGTGTGTGGTCTGTAATGCCCACCCTGGAACATGGGAAAGGGTATGGGTTTGAGGTTGGTCAGCAGACCCGGGGTCAAAAATCCAAGACTGTTCTTTATTAGGCTGTGTGCCCTTGACCAAATCACTCCCTGTACCTCAGTCTCACCTATAAAATGCAGACGATATAGTGTCCGCTTTACAGGATTAGAAATAACATACATGAAGTGCCTGTGCCTAAATAACGGTAACCATTACTACTATTTGGGGTCCTGGGCTAGGCATGTCCAGTGTGGGCACTCTGCCCAAACTGAGGGTCCCATCAGTACTGCTAGATGGAAGGATGGGCTCTGGCTTCAGGGAGCTGACCCAGCATGGCACATATTAGGCTCTCCTGTAATTCAAGGTTCAGTGGCCCATGCCATCAGCCTTGGCACATTTGGCTGACTGGCCCCTACTCTATCCCACCTGCAGAGAGTTTGGGAAGTTCTCTGGAGAAGTAGGAATTGAAGGAGAGGAGGACATGGCAACAGTGATCAAATCAGATATCAGAACTGAAGCTCCATTTCTCCCTGCCTTCTGTGGAAATGGAAAAGGAAGACTCAAGCCAAAACAGAAACTATATTCATCACCCCTCCCTAGCCCGGGAGGTTCTGACGGTATAGTTTACTAGAAAACCCTAACAAAGTGAGATCTTCAAAGCCCTTTTGCCCTCTCCACATGCCCCGACCTCTGTGATTCTATGACACTGGCCTAGTCAGGGGCTGGTGAGTCAGGCCCCACCCCACCCCTTAGTGCTGTTGTGTAATACCAGGGCTAATGGATCAAGTTCTCAAGGTCAGTCTAGAAGGGGCTGGTCATCTTCCGGGAGAGATTTCAGTCCTATCAGCCCACTCAAGGGAAGGGTATTCCAAGGGTCGGGGTGGTTCAGCTCAGACTCCTCCCAGCACCAGCCCAGATGGGAAAAAAGCCAAGATCAGCCACTTCCCAGCCAGAAAAAGTTCAGAGGGATACACAACTGGTCAGATGGGATGGCTTCCTTGTCGCCTGTCCTACTGATGTGGCAGCTGCCCCTTTGGAATCTAAGAACCCGAGGCAGTTTCAGGAGACAGCTATGGACCTGGAATCAGGAGTCAGGAGCCAGTCTCTGCTGAATGATTTTGACCTTACTTGCCAAGTCTCAGCTTCCTCATTTGTGAAATGGAGCCAACAATCTCTGCCACTCAATGAAACAAGTATGAACTGTCAAATGTACAGGAATTTTGGTCTCACGTACACAACTCTAGGTGTGTGAGAGCCCAGTTTAAAGCAGCACACATATGCTAAAGCCTACAGTGTGCCAGACACTGTGCTAGTCCCTGGGGACATGCAGCAGGTCAGTGTCTAGTAAGGGAAGCTGATAGATAAAAAAATAAACGGTGCCATGCTGTACAGCTTTCAGGGAGGAATGAACAAAGGACCATGGGCTCCCAGATAAAGGAGTATCTGACCCAGGCTGGAGTAGGTGAGGCTGGGAAAGCCACAGGGAGGAGCCATCTGACCTAGGCATTGAAGAGTATCTATTGCTGCGGGCATTCCAGGCAGGCAAAGCAGCATGAACTAAGGCCCAACCTCAGGTCTAAAGCACAGACCCAGCTCACTGGCTGACCCTACCCCAGGGAGCCTGCCCCCAGACACTGGGTACCTCCTTAGGCATGATCCAGACATCCCCAGGGCATGGTCCCTGTAGGCTCATAACCCAAAGGGGCACTTCTTCATGGCCAATGAGGAAAGAAACGCCCAACTTTAGCAGAGGAGGCTGTCTCTTCCTCTGGCCTACCTCTGTTCCCCCTTCTCCTCTCGGCAAGAGCTCTGTTCAGAGGACCCAGCTCTCCATTCTTTGAGCCCATCACGCTGTTCGCCTGTCTCTGGTGAACTCATTCTCTTGCACTGAGGCCCCTAATTGTCGGCTCTTCTGTGAAGCTACCCTTGGCCTTTCTCTGCCTTGAGTTCCCAGAACTTCATGTACAGTTCTCTAGAATTAATGCTTGCCATGTAACATCCATTTCCAGATTCACTTCCTGAGCAGACTCAGAGTCTGGGTCTTTTTCACTCTTGAATCATTTGATAAATGTGAATCTTGGCCCCAATGCCCTCCACTCCAGCATTTTACTTATTTACAAAGAGCCAGGACTTGAGCCTCTGGGACAGAATGAGAAGCAAGCTGCATCAGCTGTCCTCAAACAGCTTGTGAAATTAAAAGCCATAACTACTGCTCTATATTGTTCTTATATAAACAATAGCTAACATTTATTTATTGAGCACTTACGTGCTCACTGTTTTTAAGTAATATAAACACATTATTTCATTTAATCCTCACAATAACTATGAAGTAGGTGCATTACTATCTCCATTTTACAAATAAGAAAACTGAGGCACTGACTTCATTGAAGTCACTAAACAGTATCAAAACCTAGGAACTCTGAGTCAGGAGTCTGCATTCACAACCACTATGCTATACGGTCTGGGTGCTGCAGGAACAGAGGGGCAATATTTAGCCTTTGGGGGTGGGGGGGAAGATGATCCAGAGACTGCCTGAGCAAAGCACTGAAGCACAAGTTGAAGATACCCTGGCAGGTCAGATAAAAAAAAGGCTTTCTAAGAAGATTAAAAGGGCTTTCGTGCAAAGGCATAGAGACATGAAATAGCAAGGTTTGGGCATGTACATCCTACAATGTCATATTATTGGACCTTAAGGTGTATATAGGAGACATAGATCATAGAGAACTCTGTAAATTGTGCTAGGAATTCACCCTTTCCTATATGCAATGAAAAGCCATCAAAAGGTTTTAAGCAAAGTAGTGACACTATGAGACTTTTTAAAAAGGATCACAAGAGTTACAGTTTGGAGACTGAGTTGCAGACGGCCAGGACTGGAAGTTGCTGGGAAGCCACTGCAGTCATTCTGGTAAGAAACACATCGACAAAGGTGGTAACAAGAGATGAAGGTGTGGGGCCAGGTGTGAAGCATGTTCAGGAAGTTAGCTGGACTAGGTCTCCTCTTAGATGTGAAAAGTGAGAGAGAGAGGAGATAATGCTCAGGTTTCTGGCTGGGATGGGTGGCAGAGGAAGAATGAATCTGCAGAGGAAAAGACCAGTTCAAGTTTAAACTCAGTGAGCTGCAGCTGAAGTGGAGCTGTCCAAGTGGTACTGAGGCTCAAGGGAGGGGCTGCCCTGAAGCTGTAGATCTGGAAGTGGTTTGGGTATTTAGGCGGTGTAAAGCTGAAGCCCTGAGAGTACACAGATGACCATCCAGATTCAGTGTACCGAGGGGCTGGAGCAGAGGAGAATGGGAAATGGTACTTCTGTCAGAGCAGTAGGAAGAAAATAAGGAGACGCTGATGCAGAGGAATCCAAAAAACGGAGGTGGGGGCACGTGTGAATTATGTCAATTAAGAATGAATGTCAGCAGTTTTATGCACCTCTAAGAACTCAAGGAAGATACTTTAAAGGGCCCTTTTTATGTCAATTAGAGTTATTCACTGCGGTTTCCAAAGGAAGTTGGGGGAGACCGGATGTCTGTGAGACGCAGACCTACAGGAAACGTGTAAATATTTTCCTCATTAGGAATCCCTGACCCCTCCCTATATCCAACTCCTGCCCGTAAATACCCAGATACCGTCCTCCTCGCCTCTACCCTCACAGTGAACAGGGAGGCTCTACCCTGGCCCTATTGGGTGGGCGTGCCGCGGAAGGTCAGCCTCGGAGACCCCCGCCCCCTCGAAACTCGCACAAACAGAGGGAGGCCGAGCAGAGGAAGGGGGCGGAACCTGGGACGAGGGGGGTGTGGGAAGGGTCGGACGCAACCAAGAACGGACACCAGGCAAAGAGGCGGGATCCGCTAGCAAGAAAAAACCCTCGTGGCACTACCCAGTCCCAGTGACCTCTGCTGGACCCACCTGCTCCATGTCAGCCACCGGCCCGACTCTTCTGCCCCAGTAGCTACCCGGCTTCCCGGCACCAGCAGCGCCGCGGACCGGAAGGAGATCTTGCGGCGGCGCCACTTCCGCTGCTGAGTCCGCCCCGAGAATGAACCGGGACGTGCGTAAGGCTGCAGCCCCGCCCCTTCGCCTCAGCCTCGGTCCCCAAGCCCTTTGGCGCCACCCCCAAGGGCCAGAAATGAGGGCCGCAGCTAAAGTTCAACATCAAGAGGTTCTTCCTAAGGGTGAGGGAATGGGAAAGAAGCCCAAGTGCATCGTCGTAATTGGCTCACATAGGCCTAGCACAGTAGAAAAAAAGAGACCTTCTTCAGGGAGTGCTGGAGAGGACAGAATTTGGAGGAATCCATAATTATTCTTGAAGTACTTTTGTTCTCTTTCCTCTCGTTGCCTCTTTCTGCCATCTCTAGCAAGATCTAGAACTTTTGTGGTCCTTCCTAAGAGTGCCCCGAGCTGGTTGTCTGCAGGAAAGACTCCTAGACTAGAGGACTGGACACTAGGATCAAGATGCTGACCCTTAGATGACCACCAACTAGGTCTTCCACACGGTGGTGGTGGGGAATCCGTTACCTCCTCCTCCCTTTCCTTTCCCCTGAAAAAAGGAGCCTCAGCACAGTTATTTACAAAGATTTATTACAGCACGGGAGCAGTTCAGGTCTGGAGTCAGGGAAGAGAGGAAGGGGGCAGAGCAGCTTGAGGACAAGAACCTGGCTCCCCCCACCACGTGCCCCCCCTAAGAACATATACTAGGCGGCATTCCTGGCATCAAAGCACAAACAAAATGCAACAAAGCAGCCTCTGCCAGTCCATCTTCCAGGCACCCAGTATGGGAGCAGGGGTGATAAGGGAAGATTTCCAAAATGTTGAGGCTATGGAGAAGGATGCTTGAATCCTCCTCAGCCCTGGTGAAAGCCAATGAGAAGGGTGGTGACTTGGTATCCCCCATAGGAGGAGAGAGGGTGGAGAAGGACCTAGGGTACCTACAGATTCTCCTGTACCCATTTTCCCCAGATCTTAGGGTCCTGCCCTGTGGTTTTCCTGTGCCCAAGGGAGAAGGTCTAGGGAGTAGAAAGAGAGGTGAAGGGTGAACCTTTGTCCCTTGTTTACTAGATTTTCCAATGTAAGCTCTCTCACATCCCGCCTCCCACTGAATGAACAGGGGAATGACTAGCAGGGGTAGGCATCAGGCAGCAAGTACCCAGGAACTCTGGGCATCAGCCAAAGGTGGGCAAACAAGCAAACACAGACCAGCTTTAGTCTTCTAGAAGTCAGAAGCCACAGCCCTAGCAAGTGAGGGGAAGGGCAGAAAATAGGGTGAAGACGAAGTGGGTTTCTGGGGAACAGTGATGCCCCCTCCACTTCCTTCTGGGAGATACGGAGCTGGGTGCCTATGTGCCAGGCTCAGGGTGGACAGGGCGCAGTGGCTCCTCCCCAAGCTCTGCAAGGCAAGCAGAGGGACTCAGGGCGTAGACATGCCTAACCGAGATCCCAGCCCCACCATGAGATCCCGTACACCACTCCTAAGCCTCACCACTTAGTTCGGGGTCTTCTAGTTGGTCCTCAGAACTCCCATCTCTCTGGGGCTCATCCAGAGGGGGTGGGCGCTCCCAGGGCCCCTCCAGACCCTGGCCACAAGTTGTCTTCTGTCCAGCTAGAGATGGGGAAAAAAGGATGAAACCACAGATTTTGAGTGTCCATCTGGCTATCCTGGAGCATGGGCTAAACTTTCTGAGGCCATCATGGTATAGCAGAGAGAGCACTGGACTAGGACACCTCTGCCAATGATTAGCCATATGACTTAGATTAGTCAGTTATTACCTCTCTGAAGGGGATGGTAAGAGGGAAATTGTGTAGATTGCCTTAAATGAGATAATATTAATGCCTTGTCCAGCCTAGTGTGGCACTGATGGCAGTTGATATAGCTCCTTGGTAGTCTTGTCATTTGACCCACTGCCCTGTTGCTTTTTGGGAAGGAACAGTCTCCTTTCACCGCCCCCCTCCACCTGTTCTAGGGGTCTCAGTGGGAGTTGACTCAACTCTTCCAGCTAGAGCTTTTGCTCCCATGGCTGATACCCCCCACGGACCAAGGCGCAGGGAGGAGGCCCAAGCCATTTTGTTTGGGTGCGAAGGCTAGACACGTCTAGCATGGGTAGTTGACTGTTTTTCATCCTCATAAACTCTGGGACCAAAAAGTTTAATGTGCATTGGGAAGAGTAGATGTGGCACAGCCTTCCATGGTCAGGCATGGGAGAAACAGCCATGGGAGAGGCTGAGATCTTCCTGCCTAGAAATTCTCTAGGCTTGGAACCCTCTGGGGAGATTGTTGGATCTGCGGCCTCTGGCTCTCAGGCCTTCTGTGTGGGTCTTGGGCCCCTCCCTGGCCCCTTTCTTCCCAGGCAGCTGGGGTTGGAGTTGCTCAGGACCAGAATGGTTCCTGAATCCTAGATTATCCGTCTAGACACTAGAGGGCATCCTTTTACCCTAGCCTAGGAAATAAAAGAGGAGAAACAGCCTGCTGGGGCCTGAAGAGGATTTATCAGCCAGTCCTCTGCTTCCCAGTGGAGACCACATCCTACATTCAGTAATGCAAACCATAGGGGCATTGGATATCCTTCACCCCCCATTCCTTCATCTCCTTGCACCCATTCACCACCATGGATGAGAAGTTCTTGGGTCCAGCTTCAATCCTCATGTGGCCTTGCCTTAATTCTTGGGAAAGAGAGGGATTAATTATTAGGAAAAACCTAATTGGAAGAGGGACTGAGTCAAGGAGGGGAGTGGCCCGGGTGTCAGATAAGGCTGAGTGTGAGGGATCTGTGGGGGAAGAGGATGGGAATGCTTGTGACTGTGACCTGGAAGAGGTGTCCCCAAGAACTCGAGGATCCCACCTGACCCATGGCGGAAGGACCTAGGCTGCGCAGCCCCTTCAGCTCACCAGGCCCCCTGTAGCCCTTCAGGACTTCAGCCTGGCTGTCCTCCTCCTCCTCCTCCTCATCCTCGTCATCTTCTTCCTCTTCTTCTCTCGGGTAGCCCAGCTCCCGCAACTCCCCCAGCTCATCCTCCTCCTCTGAGGCCTGGTTCTCGCTCAGATTGCTGATGGACTGCAGGTGAGACTCGGCGATGCGCTGCACGGCTGGCACAGGGGCACCGGGAAGGCAGGGTCAGCCAAGCCCAAGAAACAGCCCCCAGAGCTGGAGAGGCATGTGGCCCAGCCCCCAGCCTCCTTCCATGGGCCTGGGGGGCTAGAGCTAACCTCCTCACCGATCTAGTTCAAAAGCGAAGTCTTCAGGTCAGCCTCTGGGGGCCAGACCAAGCCAAAGCAGCAGGGGGTAGGCTCTTGATCATATTTGGCTCTTAAGCTGTCCAAAGATGCTGGCCCCCCAGAGGCTGGAACCAGGCCACAAGGTATCAAGCTAGACAAGACTAGGCAGGCACAACAGCAGCTTAACATTCCCTGGCTGGGGAGCTTACTTCTCCAAAGACCTGGTTAGTACTGGACATAGTGTCCACCAGTTACAGCCCAGGGGGATTTGTCTGGAGGAGTGCGCAGCCGGCTCAGGGCGCACTGCTCACCACAATCCTGCCCACCCCCTGGCACTGCCCTGTCATAGATGCCACTCCACATACCTCTGCCTAGACTTTAAGAGGTAGGAACAATTCTGAGACTGAGGACATAATAGTCTGCAGCCAATAAAGTCCGTGCCTAGGGATGTGGTGTGCGCAGACACAGGCCCCCACAATCTTGACCCACATCCCCAAGCTTCCAGCTCCCTCTGTGGTGACCTAGAAAGCAGCAAACACCCCCACCGCCCAACACCACCAAGGCCTGCTGGGATAGGTCCTAGGAAGGGAACCATGTGGGCAGCTGGAGAGAAGTTTCCAAAAGATGGAAAGGACCAGGCCTTTCGGAGAAAGGGGACAGGGCTGGGGGATTCTGGGAGAAGGGCAGAGGTAGAGGGGACACTGTGAGGAGTGGCTGGGGCAGCAGCGGGGCCAGGAGTTAATGGAATTTTAGAGTATTCGGTCACTAAACTCACAGCCCACAGATGAGATGCTGGTAAGCCAGGGGCTACGGTTGCCGAAGCTGCTCCTTGGTCCGCAGGCAGCCCCTCCCCTCAGAAAGCCCAGAGGGGTAGATCCAGGCTGGAAACCTCCGGTGTAGTGAGCAGGGCACTACACTCCTGCCAACTTGGGGACAGGCACAGAGGGTGTATTGTGTGTGCCCGCTGCCCCGCCTTGCCCTGAGCTCCCAGCTCAGTGCCTCCTGCTGGCTCTGGGCAAGCTACCCAGGCAATAAAAGTGCAATAAATCGCCCTACCCTTGCCTTGGTGACGCTTGGCGACGCAGTGAAGCTTCACCTTGAGCCAAGTGTGAGAGCTCAGCCTTGGAGAGACCCCGCCTCAAGCCAAGACTCAGTGTTGACCACCCTCCTCCAGGGGCCCTTGGTTTCTCCCTCTAGAGAACCCCGACCCTGCCAGGTGCATTTCCCCACCCAGAAAGGAGCCGAAGCCTACAAAACAGTGCCCTCCAGGTATAGAATGGTCCTCTGAGGGTTGGAGGGAGGGGGGAAGAGAGGAGAGGAGGTGGCAGCTACAGCAGCCGCCCTCTTCCCCAGCTGGGGGAGGAGAGCTCAGTTCGTGAGCCTCAGTGACAACAATAGGTGTGTGCAGCCGCCTGTGCTGGCACCCCGTGAGCCTCCCGCGTGTGCAGTGCCTCGTGCCTCTCAGGGCTCTCTGGGGTCTCCCCCTCCCCCTTCTTTCTCTGTCTCCATCTCCAGGGCCCTGAACACGTCCCCTCAGTCCCCTTTTTTAAGTTCAAAAGTCCCCAGCACAATTCCCACCCCCTCACTCCCACTGCCTACCCCTTTCCTGGCCCATTTCCACTGCCCTGCTTCTCCCCACTTAGACTCTCCTAAAGTGCAGTCCAAAAGGGCAATGGGGGTGGGCACCTTTCTGGCCATTACGGGGGGGCCTGGAAAGCCTTGGCCCTATCCTCTTCACCCAGCCCTCAGCCCCATGCTCACACTCAAGAGCCCAAGGATGGTTCATCACATCCACTCACCAACCCCCAGCCCAGGGTGGGAAGGAGAGATTTCTTATATTCTCTCCTGAGAAGATGCCCTTCCGCCTACGCCTGCTTCAGGGGTTGGCCGTCCCCACATCCCCACAGGTGGGAAGTCCTTCCAGGTGCTGAACCACACTGCCTGCTTGCTGTCCCTTCGTTTTCCTGTCCTGGGAGAAGATAAAGGGCCCCTGCCCTTTCTCTCCTCTTCTCCCAGGCTCTCCTCTCTGCTCCCAACCCTAGTAGGCAGGCTGACAGGTGCACCTGTGGACCTTGGCTGGTGCTTGGAAGTCATTAAACCCACCTGGAGGGAGCTGTCAACACACCCTTCCGGTCTCCCTCCCTCTCTCTGTGGGAGGAGGGGGCTGGCCAGGCAGGAAGAGCCTCAGGTAGGAGTCCAGATGTGGAAGGCATCCTATGGCTTAGCAAGGAAGAGACCCACCCCACACCCCAATCTGTCCCACCTTCTTCTCCAGGTGTATCTCGCACAGCTCCCCACTTCAAGCCCAGTCTCCAGGATGGCCCTAAAGACCCCTGTGATTTTACACCTCCTCCCCTTTTCCACACCTTCCTTCTTCCTAGAATGCCCTTCTGGGCCTTGCCTACCAGTTGAATTCCTATTTATCCTTCAAATCCAGGCTTAAACACCCTCTATTCTGTAAGGGTCTCCCTGACCCTTTGAAGCAAACTGTCACTAGAGCAAGGACCAAATCTGACTCCCCTTCTTTTGCCCAGTGCCCACCAGTGAGGCCTGACACACACGAGGTGTTGAATAAGTGCGTGCTATAGAAATGATCTGCCTCTTAATACAGAAAGGAAAAGCAAGGAGAAGTACCCAGTATGCAGACCTGTGCAAATGTTAAGTGGATGGGTGAGGGGAGCAAGGAGTGCAGCCCAGAGAAGAAGGTGCCTTTTGGGGAGTGAGGAGCGGGAGGTGGCCAGTGTGCATTTGCAAAAGGGAGGCACAGAGCTGAGTGTCTCTATGTTGGTGCCTACTTATTATTTGAGGCCTGCCTCCTTCTTTCTTTCAAGCCCACAGCCACCCTTCCCAGCCTCTTTTTTACAAGGCAAAATTAAGACTGAATTGGTCTCTACGCAGAGCTTGGGGGACACAAAACAACTCCCCCCCCTCCCCCCGCCCACTGACAAAAGCTCAAAACTTCACCTCCCTCCCCCAGTGTCAACTCAGTTCCAGGGGTCATGGGGACAGCCAGACTGATGGGTGGGGGGATAGTACCTTTCAGCGAAGGGGGGGTGTAGGCACAGGGGTTGGGTCTCTTCGACTTGAGGTGGTGCCCCTCTCCTGAGGCTCTCTGCTGGGTAAAGTGCCAGGTTAAACGGGCTCACCGCAGGCCCCTTCCCTGCCACCTCCCTCCACTCCATTCCACCCATAGCAACCTGGGCAGACTGGTCTAGCCTCTGTCGATGGGTCTAGGCACTGCTGCCCCTCAGGTCCTTCACCAGGCTGAGGCCACCCCACTGCTTTGGGAGGGAGGCCTGGCTCAAGGTGGGACCTAGGTTTTGGAGGCCTCACCCCAATCTATGCAAAGGGCAGAGGAGGCTCTGCTGGTGGCATCCTGGCACCAGGCACTCTCATCAGAGGTGCTGAATGTTATGCTAATGTGTCCTCCCTGGCATCTTGTGTTAGTTGGGAAGCAATCCCAACCATCTCACCAAATGCCTCCTTCCTGCTGCCCCTGGAAACTCACCTGGTGGGGGGAAGCCTCCTCCTCTGAGGGAGGCCACCGGTGAAGGAGGGATGAGGAAGAGAGAAGAGCAGGGAAGGGAAAGAGAAAGAGAATCCAAATTACTTTCCCCAAAGGGTCAATCTCTGGGGAAAGGGAAAGTATGCTGTTAACTTCCTAGTGCTGGGAGGTGCCTAGGAATAAATGAACCCAGCAGGGTTGGGCTCCCAGACCTTACCCGCCCCCCACCGCACTTCTGCTCCATTTCCTACTACTCATGGGGCTTTGGCAAGTGCCCTAAGAAGGCATCAGAGCTAGGGTAGGGCCAGGGCTGGGCAGGGGCAGGGAAGGGGCCCACCTGGTGAGGAATGCTCTGAGAGCCGAAACAGCATGGCAGGGGTTGGTCTCCTGCGCCGGATCTAAGGAGATGGAGAAAGATGTGGGGTAGGACAGACATCTGCAGCCCACCCCCACTGCCCCCCACCAGCATGGAACAAACAGTGCTTTGGAGTCCCCAGGGAACTTCTGAATCAAAGACTGTCAGAGCTGAAAAGAACTCTATAGTTCACCCAACCCCCTCGTTTTACTCAGGTAAAAACTCAAGGCTCTGAGAGTTCAGGCAAAGTGCTCAAGGCCACACAGCACGTTAAGGCAAAGGAATGATGAGAAAAAACCGGTCACTGACTCCCAGCCCATGAGCATTCCACTCCGCAGTTACTCCATAATAAGCACCTCCCTTTCTATCCTCCCCGATCAAGGCCCGCTCTTTCCCATTTTTTGAAGACATCAGACCTTGGGAACTGAAGCTGGCTGTGGAAGATGCCCCATGGGCCATGGCACTCACGTGGCCCTGCCTACCTAAGGTCAGCTCAAGGGCTCCAAAGAAACTAGATCCAGCTGCAGAGGGAGGCTGAGGCGGGGCACTGCAGGCACCTCCAAACTCACACTGAGGCTCAGGTGTGGGTCTGAGTCACAGACCACGGGAGTCTGGGGGATATCTCTGGGGGCCTGGGTCTGGGAGTCTAGGAGTCCAGCAGTCTCTCTCAGGCTGTGGAACTCTTGGCACAGTCTTCATAAAAAACAAAAAGTCGCCCTCCTTGGTACATAAGCCAAGCTGAATGGTGAGTGTATGGGGTGGAGGGGGCACAGAGCACTCCCGGTAACTGCCCCCACCCCTAGCTTGGCAATCAGACCAACTGTCAGTTAATTAGGTCCCCTCTAAGCTCCAGGGAAATGCACAAAGAGAACCAGGTGAATTAAGCTGAAACTGCCACCTCCTCCTGCCAGAATTCCAACACTGCCCTCCAGACCAAAAGCTGCTTAGGCCTAGGACCCAACCCGCCCTGCCAAAATGACTCGGCCCCACTCCCACTGCTCTGTTGGGAGCCCACTGGGACTCAGCAACAAGTGACCCCAGCTAGGTAGGGGGAGCCATCTTCTGTTCTCTCCTTCCTCCTCCTGCTCCCCGCCTTTGGAGGCCTCCCAGCCCCCAGGAAGGCTCTCTGGAGATCTCGGTTGTCAATGTGAAGAGGTCTGGCTTCTGTGATGATGGGTCACCCCTTGCCCCCACCATGTCTAGCTCTTTCTAGGACCTGACAGCAGAAAGAGGTCAGAACAAGGTTTTGGCAACCCCAGCCCAGACATACAGGGTGGGACTAGAGGGGCAGGGCTGTGGGGCAGCAGTTTTGGGGGTCTGCTCCAAATAATGGGTCAGGGGAGGAGGTTTCTCACATTTGACCAGCGCTGGCTGGGACTGGGGTGCAGAGGTCCCGGTGGTAGCCTAGAGCAGGAGGACACTGTGCAAGGGTCCAGAGGACAGTCACCCCTCCTGGGGCGGGCAGCCCAGAAAGGCCTGCCCAAACGCTCAGACGCTCAACGCCGGGAATTCTCCGGCGCGGGAATCAGGACCGAGGCCCCGGGGAAAAAGTTGCACGAGTCTCCAGTGAACTTCACGCGCTGCCCGGAGGCCTCGCCTGGTCCAAGGCGGCCCGGGACTCTCCGTCACCCCCCTTCCCCAGGCCAGCGCAGACCCGGCAGCGCCCGGGAAGCAAGGGAGCCCCTAGGTGCGTGGGGGCGCTGCTGGGGGTGTGGCGCGGCTCCCTTACCATCTCCACCTGGCGGGGGTCCAGCTGGCTGGGGGGCGCGGGCACGGAGAACTGGATTTTCTTGCGGTCCTTGGGGTCCATGGCGGGCGTGGTGGCCGGTGGGGCTGGGGGCGCTTGACTCCGGGTGCGGGGCGACGCTCCCGACTGGGCTCGCCTGTGCAGCTCGGGGCGCCGAGGCGACAGCCGGCTGGCTGTAAGTGGCGAGGAGGAGGAGGGCTGTGTGCGCACGGATAAAAATACCGAGCGCGGTGAGGGGAGAGCGCGGGAGGAGGGGTCGCCGCCGGCCCGCCCGCCCCGCCTGCCCCTCCTGCCCGCGGGCCCGCCCGCCGAGCTCGAACCGCGCCTCGGTCCCCTCGCGCCTCCACCCGCGCGCTCTCCTGCTCGCTGGTCTCCGTGTCTCTGCCTCTCCCCTCCTTCCCTTGCTCTCTCTGAGTGTCTTTAAGTGTCTCTCCTCTGTCTCTCCGCCCTTCCCCTATCTCCCTCTCTTTCTCTCCGTGTCTCTCTCTGCCTCTCTCTCTCTCCCGGTCTCACCCCTCTGGCCCCAGCCTTGGGGTCCCCAGTCCGTCCCCTCGCCTGGGACTGGCGCCCAGGGCTTAATGGGAGGGCTCAGGAGAAAGTGGCCAATGAGCACGGAGAAGAGTGTTCTCCCGGGTCGGGGGAGGGTGGGAGTGTGAGCCAGGGCGGGGTGAAGCAGGCTGGGGGCCCCCTGCTGTATCCCCAGAACTTGAAGCTGAATTATTGATGGAGTCCAGCAGGGAAGATAATGTGGGGGGAGGCAGAAGGTGGGGGAGAGAGGGGCAGAGGGAAAACGGGACTCTGGCTTTAACCCCTTCATGGCCTGGGTACTTGGACTTTCACCAGGAGGCCTGTGAGGTGAAGAGAGTGTCACCAGCATGTCGAGCTGTGAATGGGGGTGTCCTAGAAAGTGAGTGAGTGCGAAAGAGAGGATTGCGTGTGGGAGGACACGTGTCAGTCATCATGGCAGGGAGTGTATGTGAGTGAGTGCCAGGGGCTCTGTGGTGCCTATAGCTAGAAAGTGTGTGTGTGGGGGGGCAATGTGGTGTGAGTGCGTGTGAGTCTGTGAGTAAGTGTGTCAGAGTGTCAAGGATGCAGTGTGAGTGGCAGGGTGTGGGAGGACTATGTGTGTGTGGGGGAGGGTGTAGGTGTGGGGGAGGTTGTCAGAGGCTGTCAAGGTGATGGCAGGAGTGTGCCAGCTTACAGCGGGGTGAGGGTACTGTATCCGCAGCTGTAGCCTGTGTAATAGAGGGGCATGAGGTTGCGATCCTGTGAGCACTTGGGTGTGTGTGTGGGGGCTGTGTCCCTGCCACAATATACCCTGGATTCACGTGTCTCCTGCCTTTTCTCCCCATATCTGATGGGAAGGAGACAGAAGCACCTCAGGGGGACAGAGTTTGGAGTGTTGGGGGCTGCCTGTACCAGTACACGTGCCATCACGTGTGTTTGGTGCATTCGAGAACGGAGCTGAGGAGAGAGTTGTGCACTCATTTCTGAGGTGTGAGCCTGTCTCTCTGCAGAGGTGTTAGTGTGTGTCCCTGGATGAGGGAAGGGGAGGTGCTGGCCTGTGGGTTGGAGTGTCCTTGTTTACCGGTCCAGGCCCTGGGTATCTTTGCAGGAGCCGTGTTTCACTCTGCGGACCTGCGGGCAAGGGTCTGAATGCCTCTCTCTGTAGCACTGACAGGGTGCGTGTGTAGACGTGTACACATGCGTGTGTCTTCCTGGGGCTCTGTTTGTGTTGGCTGTGTTCTCTCCTGGTCACGCTCAGGCCTGGGTTAGTCAGGAGTCCTCCCCCTACCTCGGCAACTTTTCCACTCCCAACCCAAGTATGTTGGGTCCCTGGCAGAGCAAGGAGGGAACAGGAGGTCAGAGGAGTCTTGTGGAAATGGGGTCAGGGGCACGAAGTTGTACCCCAGAGTCATTGTCCACTTTGGGGGTGAGAGAGAGGATGGCAGGAGGGCAGAGCTTTGCTCTTGGAAGCTGGAAGCCCTGGCTGCTCGGCTCCACTGCCCCCAACCTCAAGCCTGGCTCAAGTCCCACTGCATTCGTTGACTTATATGCTTGTTGGGAAACAGCCGGATACCACAATGCTGGCCAAGAGGTGTGGGCATCTCTGGCAGCCCCGGGCTTGGCCCAGACCCCTCTTCCAGATGGGGTGTGGTGGGGGCTGGCAAAGACCAGTTTGGCAGTGCCTTGGGAGGGTAAATAAGGAGGTTCTGAAACTCAGAAGAGGCACGGGAAAGGCATAGCCCAGGCAGTAACCCGAGTGGCCACTGGGCCACAGTGAGGCTGAGGGGCTTGTGCCTTCCATTGTTGGAGGGCGGGAAGGCCCTGGAGTGGGAAGAAGGGGACAGAGGACAGCTGGATGGGTAATGAGAGGACAGGGACTAGGCGGCATCACCACCAGTTGCACCTTGGAGCCCATCAGAGCTGAGGAGGCCCTGGGGACCACAGTGGCTGAGGCTCATTTGACCGGAGAGGACTTGTTTATAGAGGTTCTGCCAAAAGGATTAGAGCTCTCAGAGGGCCTGAATCAGGAAAAATGTCCCTGACCCAGTTAGGCCTGGAAGATGGAATGTTTGGGGATGGAGGGGAGGGTCTTTATCCTCTTCCTCCGGCTTTTTTGGCACCCACAGCTTGGCTGCTAAACTGCAGGGTCAAGAGGGATGGGCAAGACTGGCTGACAGAGGTACAAATACAAGGGACAGATGGACAGGAGAAGGAAAGATGACAGAGACAAGAGGTGAGAGAGAAAGCGGGGCGCGGGGGGAGGTAGGAAAAAGCCACAAGAGACAGAGAAAACGCATGCGAGAGTTGGAGAGACAGGGAGAAAGAGAAAGCATCACAGCGGAGAGAGGCAGGAGACAGAGATGGAGAGAGAGTAAAAATAGCTCAGCATTAAGATAATTGCAGCTCACAGCTCTGCCCTCCGTTAGGAATTAAATGAGGTTTTATTACTTTGATATTTCTCTCCTGTATCCTACGCGACTTCTCAAGAACTTGGGGAAAAGTTTTTCAGGTGGGCGGCCAGGCTGTGGGGGCTGCGTGGGTGACAGAGGAGGAAGGGAACAGGACTTCTGGGAACTGAGGAAAGTGTGGGCAGGGGCATGGAGTGGGGAGGGGCTGATGAGGATGGGGGAGCCCAGCAAGGGCTGGGGGAGGCAGCCAGGGTCAGGTACATCCTGGAGGGGCTGAGAAGCAAGGGGCCAGGGTGACCTCCATTCTCTTTGACTTAGAATTAATCACATGCAAATGAGATGTAAAAATAATATGCCACTCTTCAGGTATTATTTTGAGTTAGAAACACAGGCTGTTGGGTCCAAGGAACCAATTCAAGACCTTGTGTGACATAACTCCACTTGAACTGTGGGTCTTTCTGCTTGGACTGAAAAATGTTTATCACAGAGTGTCTATTTGTCTATTAAGGCACCATAGGTCTGAGCATACTATTTTGAATACACAATTCTTCCTCACATCATTGGTCTGGTGTTGCCACTGTGTCCAGCATACAGGAGGAACAACATTCATTATCTCTGGAACTTGAATTTGGGAGGGTTGGTGTGAGGCCTTTGCCCTCTTTCTGGGAGGTGGGGAGAGTGGACAATCATGAATAGTCCCTTCCTTCTTCCAAACAAGATACAGTCTCATGGACAGAACATAGACTGGGGAGTTGGGCAGACCTGAGGAAGAAACTTAGGTCTACAATTTAGTGTGACCTTAGACAGGACATTGTGGACAACATGCATTCATAGGGTCACCAGAAGTCAGAACTGGCTCAACTGCGCGCGCGCGCACACACACACACACACACACACACACACACACACACACACACTATATAAAGCCCCAGCCCAGGACAGAGCCCCTGCTAGGTCCTTAAGAAAGATTCCAGCTCTCTTGGAACTCTAGGGTTGCAGTTCCGAAGAGGGCCAGATGGTGGCACAGTCCACCAAGATTTGGGCGGTTGTACTGCTGGCACTGTGGGTTTGTAGTTAGGCATCACACCCATGACCTTGGCACCACTGAGCTGAACCGAGCTGGCCGGACTGGCATGTGGCAGCTGGAAGGGAAGCCCCAGGAAATCCCGGAAATCAACCTTAGAGAAGCCTGGGAGCACTAGCTAGGGCATCTTTTCCTGCCACTGATGGGGGTGGGAGGACGGGGTGAGGGGTAGGGGGAGAATTCCAAGGTCCACTTCTGGGGAAGACCGTGGACACCAAGAGGAGAGGGCAAGGGCACTCTCAGTAGGGACAACGGTGGCACCAGGACAGGCGGGCCATTATCTGAGACATTCATTCACACATTCATTCATTCATCCACCATCCAATTGTTTATCCATTCAATTAATTCACATCGTGTGCTTTTAAAAGAAAATAACTTTATTGAGTTAGAGTTTACATATAACAAAATGTACCAATTTCAAATACA
The DNA here is from genome assembly GCF_000151845.1 of Pteropus vampyrus. Classification (NCBI taxonomy): domain Eukaryota; kingdom Metazoa; phylum Chordata; class Mammalia; order Chiroptera; family Pteropodidae; genus Pteropus; species Pteropus vampyrus. Next base: position 55,301 of record NW_011889284.1, on the reverse strand, counting down.
CATTTCAATGAGTTTTTGAAAATGTTGTAACATATAACTACTACCATAATACAGATAAAGAATATTTTCATCACCCCAAAACATTGCCCCATGCAAATCAACCTCCCCTCCGCCCTCACTGGGTGTATCATGTCTTAGCACACTATTTGAGACGTGTCCTTCTCACCATCTGTCTTTGCATCATCACCTGCCTGCCATAGTGTCCAGAAAATGGTAGGCACTACACACTGTAGAGGGGATGAATTGAGGAATGAATGAACAGATGAAGACATGTCATAAAAATTGACAGCAGGTGCATTTACACTGTGCTGAGCACCAGACTAGGCCCTTTATATGTATTACTTCATTTAATCCTCATTAGTAGCATTCCATTTTTACAGATGAGTCAAATGAAGCTCAGAACTTTTTGCCCAGAGCTTGAGTTCAAACTCAGTCTAACTCCAGAGCTCTCCCTCCTTACTGCTGCTTTTAATACATTCAGGTTGGGCGAGTGGAAGATCGCTTGCATGTACTGGATCGACCTTCTCTCTTGCTCAGCATTGGACCGCGTTTCTCTCTCACCCAGCCTAGTTTGGACCTTTGGGGCTGGCGGGACGGGGAGCAGAAATCAGTGGGCTGAGGCTGCCCTCTTGTGGCAGACATGAGTACAGAGATATATGTGCCCTCTGGCGCCCCCAGGTGGGATGCTGTTGAGAAGAGCGACTAAGCCGGCAGCCCACAGCGGGACAGCCTCAGCTTCGGGCACCTGGAGACGCCCTGCTCTGGCCACTGCCTGGTGCCCCCTGAGGTGCCAGCTGAGGCTGCCCCCGAAGAATGCCAGCTGCTGGAGCCCGCCGCCTCCCACCCCTTCCACCAGCCTCACACACACTCCAATCCCGGTCCAGTCGGCTGCTTCCATTCCCTGAAGAAGAGGCCCTAAAGTTAAAACAGCTGTTAATTTATAAACCAATTTTTCCGTGACTGCTTAATAAATCGCCAGCAGCTGCTCTGCCCCCTCCTCCTGCCCAGGCACCCGGCCCCGAGGGCTGCATAGAGAAGCTCAGAGCCATCATCCTGCCCCTCCTGCCTCCTTCCCCCAACTCCCCAACTTGCCCCCATTCTCCCAGGAAGTGGGTGGGCGTGGGGGAAACCTTGATAAACACGGATTCTTTACGCTTCAGTGGAATAGAGAGGTGAGAATGGGTTTTCTCTCCTGGTGGGCTGTAGCCCAAAGGCCATCCCTCCCAATGCCCTATAACCACCCAAGACTCCCAGGCCCAGAAGGTAGGTGTCAAAGGTTTTCTTAGTTCTGGGGAAATGAAGGTGTCCAGATTCTCTAGAGAAGGTCCCCTGAGCCACTGCGAGGTAAGAAGACCCTGGGCACATCCTTAAGAGCATTGGAATCTCAGTTCCCTGTCAGGGTGGTCCCTCTGGCAGATGCTAACCAACTCCCTGACCCTGCTGTTCTCTTTTAAGGATAGGCTGGGAGGGGGCAAGGAATGCTGGGGAGATACTCACACACACTCATCTCCAGGGTAATGAGAGGAGGGATATGGGCCTCCTGAACATTCACTTTGCCCAACTCCCACTAACATATAAAAGGCACTAGGAAAATCCATGCGGGATGGGGGCCAGGGCCATGTGAATGGCAGGCACATGGCATGTTCTTTCTCTGAGCATCTGCAAATTCCAAAGGCACACTAGGTGAAAGGCCTACTGCCACTGTGAAAAGGGGGAGCAGGATGGTGCAGCACAAGAGGTTAGGTGTTCAAATCCAGGTCTCTCACTTATTAGCCATGTGACCTTGGGCAAGTAACTTAACCTCTCTTTCCTCAATGTCTCCATTTATAAACTAGAGATAATAATTACAGAATTTTTGTGAAAATTAAACAAGTTGATGCACATAAAGTGCCTGGCACATAGTAAGTGGTTACAAGTGACAGTATTATCTCCTTATCCCCCTGCTGGAAAGAGCAGAGACTGGATCTCCTGGGTTTCCCCACAGAGCAAATCTTGGGGTAAGGGTTCTCAGGGGATTTCAGGGAAAATGGGAGGACAGGTAGGAATTCTGGGAACAAAATTAAGAACAAACCAACCAGGGTTCTGACTGGGCTTCTCATTCTGGGCCTTTCTGTTCTCTCGTATCCCTTCATCCCCCATCCCATCCTGACTCTGGTAGCCATGCCCTTCCCCAACCTGCTTCTTGGGAAGGAAGTAAAAGCTTCCACCTCACTCCAGCTCCTGAAGCCCCCACCTCTCAAGAATTAAGTTCTCCCCAGTCTGTCAAATCCCTTCCATTTCTTGTTCTCTAATCAGCAGGGGCTGCCATGACCCTTTCCTGCCTCATCCCCTGCAGAATGGGGAGACATCAGAGAGCCTGCCTGCTGGACTCTGCTGTCACACAGGCCAGATGTGAGCCTGGCCTTGCTACATCCTCCCCCCTCCCCCATCTGCCCACAGCAACTTTGTCCACCTCTTTGGGCCTTGGGTTCTTCAGCTCTAGAATGGGGAGAATTCCAGAAGCTACCTCCTGGGTTGCTGTGAGGATTGAATGCGACACTGCGCATGAAGTTCTCAACACAGGGCCTGGCTCTCAGCAGGTGCTGAAGACATGGTGATGGAAAGAGAGGTGGGAGAGTGTGGTGGAAAGAACTCAGATGCCAGAGCTGGACTGTCTGGGTTCAGATCCCACTCCACTACTCCCAGCTGAGTATCCTTGGGCTTAACCTTCCTGTGCTCCTGTTTCTTCATCTTTAAAATGGGGACAGCAACAGAACCCATGGCACTGAGTGGTTGTGAGACATCTAGAGCCCTCAGAACAGGTCTCCAGCTAAATAAATGTTCACCAAACTCATAGTATTGTTTGTTGTTACTATTATCTACCCCGACTAGAGCACTAATGCCCTTTAGGCTTTGCCCCACCCAGGGGCTTGATGATGGCAGAGGTTTGGAGGGTGAGCAGAACCAGACTAGAGACCCTGGTATTGGAGACCCCAGCTCAGGACAGGCCTGCAGCCTCCATTTCCTCAGCGTTCCCACCTCTAGCATCCCTTTAGATTCTGGTTTGGGTGCAATCAGGAGGTACATCCTTTGCCTCTTTGAGTCAATGTTCCTGCAAAGCAGCCAGCCCCCTCCCTGTGCCCAGGTCTTGACTACCTCCTGGAAATAAAGCAGAGTCCTGGGGGCCCTCTCAAGCCCAGAACCGCTCTGCCAGGGTGCCAGCTGGTGCCCATGGGGGTGTGGCAGAGGTTTGATCATGTGGAAAGGGAACGCTGGAGGCACCCTTCGCCTCGGTGGCCCTCTCCAGAGCCAAAGAAGAGACTGGGGCACCCAGGACATCCAAGTAACTTCCTTCCCCTAGGGACAGATAGGAGTGAGAGCTAAGCTTAGCTTGTCCAGTGCCTCAGTTTACTCTGACATCCTAGAGGTGGAGTCTTCATTTCTGTCTCCCTGGGGCCCCAAAGGCCTTGGTATTGGCCTCTCACAGCTCCTTGCCCTCGTTCCTTTCTTAAAGAAACCGAGCTCAGCCTCATCCTCTGCTGGGATTCTCTCTTTAGAAGCCACCTAGAAGGACACTTAGCCCCGGAGGGGACGTGAAAAGCCAACCCCACGCTGGAGACCGCCTCTGCAGGGCGTGGGGCTGCAGCTCCAAATCCCGCCCAGGGCGCCATCCCCTCTGGAGTCGCCCCGCGCTCCCCGCCTATGCCCCTTCCTGCCGCCACTGGCCCTTTAAGAACCTCTCCGCGCGCTGCCGTCCCGGATCAGCCAGAGAGACCATTAAAATTTTATGCAGAATGAAAATGGGCCAGGTCTCCAGCTTCCTCGCTCCCATCCAATGATTTATTACTCGCAAATACCACAGAACTAATTAGTATAGTAATTAATTAATACGCATTTGCATATTTGCATGTGCAATTAGTGCAGTGGAGTGATTACTGGGAGAATGAGGGGCCCCGGATTGTCAGATGTGAGGGGGAAGTGGCCTGGAAAAGAGTTAGTAGGAATGAACTTTGTAGGGAGCGCGAAGGCAGGGAGGGAGGGTAGGTGAGAGGGAGCGAGGCAGGGGAACCCCGGCGCGGGGGCGCCTGGACCCGGCGCAGAGCGGCCGAGTGGGGAGCACTAGGCCAGGGCTGCCGGACGCCGATCCGAGGTCGCGACCCCGGCGCCCCTGCCCCGCCGGCGGCCCCGCCCCGCCCCCGCCGCGTGGCACGGCTCCAAGTGCGCGTCTGATTGTTATGCATTGTGTTTCTTGTTGCGAGCGGAGCCGGGCGGAATGGGGCTGGCACAAGCTGTTTCCCTGCCACGCGGCGGTGGCACCTTAAAGGGGCAGCGTCCTCTTACCGCCGCCTCCGGCCCGCTCCCATCCACCCCCACCGCGACCCCACCTCTGAGCGGTCCTTTGGATCCCTTTCCAAGAGGCGACCAGCCGCCCAAGCCCAGCTCCGGGAGAGAGGGCGCGCGCAGGCTGGCCAGGAGGTGGCGCGGCCCCAGGGGGTGCGGGGCACGTGCCGAGGGAACCCGCCGGGCAGGAAGTCAGGCTGCGAGCCGGGCTAGGGCGGCTGGGGCGCGCCGGGCTCTGTGCCAGGAGCGCGGCGGGGTGATGAGGAGAGAACAGGGAGAAAGCCAGGAGGAGAAGGACAAGGAGGAGAAAGAGCGAGTGGCAGGGACTCACTGGGTACCAGGTGCTTCCTCACAGGACAACGCTTAGCTTCTAATCCTCACAAAGATTCTGTTCACAGCAGAACCACCTGGACGTTGGGCTCCTTATTCCCATTTTACAGACAAAACAGAACCGTGTGGCAGGTGGCTAGTGATCAAGTGGTAAAACTGGGGTTCCAGCTGGCCTGTCCATCCCCAAATGCTCGACGTGGTGCCAAGGGCCAGAGGAGAAAGCAACAGTTCCCCCCGGGAACATCAGGGAGGACATCGTGGTGGAGGAAGCACCTTGGTGAGCCTGCAAGGTCAAGGAGGACACCTTCTGAAGGAGCTGAGGAAAGAGGGAATGCAGGGTGGAGAAACTCCACGTTTAATGTGACTGCCTCTTCCGTGTATAGAGGGAGCCCCTACCCATCCATTAGTAGAACTTCAGAGACTCAGGCCAGAGCACTGGCTCTGTTGACTTAAGGGCTTGGACAGAGGGCAAAAGCTGGGTACCAGTCCTTCCCAGGGCACGCTCCTTCCCTTTCTATTGCAAAGTGTACTGGTCTCACATTGTGGAGATCATGGGGGTTTTGGAGAAAGGAACACAGTATGTGATAAGTAATTAAAGCATAAACTCAGTCAGAGCTTGGTTCAAATCAGGCTCTGCCACTTACTAGCTGTGTGACCTTGGCCTTAACATTAACCCCAGCCTCTCTGTGCTCCAGCATCCTTGTCTTTAAGTGGAGGAAATAGTAACCCCACCTCCAAGGTCATGGCGAGAATGAAGCAAGATGTTGCATGTGAAGCCCAGAGCCTGACACTGATAATGCCCACCATTGTCATTAGTATGGATTATATATTACATTATTGCAGAAAGCCCTGAGCCCAAGGGACAGGAAGACCCCAAAGCAAAAACTGAGGTCCTAATTTCTAGTCCCAGCTCCGTTACTCACTTACTGTGCGACACCAGGCAAGTTGCTTCCTCTTTCTGTGCTGTGGTTTCCTCATCTGTAAAAGGGGGCATTAATCTCTGATGCTCCCAACCCTAGACTGTTTCCTTTCCTCCCCGTGCCCATCCTGGCCCTTTCGAGTAGTGAAGCAGGGAAGTTGTGGCTAAGTCTCATTCACACCGTCCTGGGCTCCAGTTTCCCACGGGCTGAGCCAAGAGGTCTCTGGTTAAATTGTGACCTCCTGCCCCGGCTGTCCCCTCCATGTACACATCCTTCCCCCTACCCCCTCCACTGCCCTCGAGCTGTCCTCCTATGAGTACCAGCACCACTACATCTGTGGGTCATCTGTATCCACTGAGCCTGTGCCAGGCTCAAGGGAAGCATCTGAGAACTATCCAGTAGCAGGCCCTCAGAAGTCCCCAGCCCAGATCCTTGGCTCTGATTTCCAGGAGAGGAAACCAAGAAATGCCCAGGTCTCAAGGAAGTTCACAGCAAAGCCACCTGGAGGAGAGAGAGCCTAGGACACACACCAGTTCTGTACTCTTCCCGCTGCCCTGCACTGCCCCACCAGGTGCCCACCATCCCCCTTCCATCAGGATATAACCTGACTGCGCTTCATAACTGACTGTCCTTTCGGCTCTCCTGTCAGTGCTGAGGGAGATGAGCAGGTGGGCAGGGGGCACTATTCCCATTTTACAGATGAGGAAGCAGAGGGTCATGTGATTTGACCAAGGTCACAGCTCTGCTAAGTCCAGTGCTCTTTTGGCCACCTTGAGCTCCTTCTTAGTCTGACTGCCCTCCTGTGTGGACCATTGAAGGGGCAGGGACAGGACATCCCAACTGCTCACCTGGAAAACTGACAAGAAAAGCAGAATAAAGATGTAATGGACAGAGCTCCAGAAACAAAGATTTTGTAAAATAAAGTTGGTCATGGGGTTGAGGCTAAATCAAACATATCTGGATAAGGCCGTGGGCTGAGGCAGCATCTCCACACCTGTTAGCTCCTTTAACACTTAATGACAGTCTCGGCAGGCGGGCCCGTTTTACAGAAGGGAAGCCTGACTTCCACAGCGGTGCTGGGATTGTAGGGGAGGCTGATCGCAGAGGAGAGGCTTTCTGTGGGTGGGTGTCCTGCCCTGGCTGCAGCCTTCAATATCTGGGATAAAACTGGAAACTCCTCCAGCAGTGGCAGGACAGGGCTTTGGTGCTACAACCACTTGTTGAGGATATTTTGTGCGCCAGGCTCTGGGCCCAGTTTCTGCTTTCCAAGAATGTGCTATAAGATGGGAAAGACCCACGAGGCAAATGTCATGACCTGTGTCTCTGCAGAGGTGTGCAAAAGAGGGGTATCTAACCCAGAGAGGCTTCCTGGAGGAGGTGATGCTTAAGCTTAAAAGGTGAGAAAAGGATGCAGCTCAGGCAGAGGGGACAATCTGAGCAAAAGCTCATAGGCATGAGTCTTGTGAAAGTGGAAGCAATTTAGAGTTGCTGAGGGGCAGGGTATCGAGGGAGAGTTGGGCAGCAGCCAGATCAGCGATGTCCCTAAGCAGCATGGTCTGATCCTAAGGGTGATGGGGAGCCACTGAAGGTGCCTGAGTAGGAGAATATCATGTTCAGTTTTGTCTTTCAGATAGGAAGGTAGGATGAGTAGCCTTGATCCTATGCAGGACCAGAAGAATGGGCCTTCCCAGAGGAGCAGGGTGGTCCAGACCCACAAGACAGAGTGGTCCTGAGATACTGGGGCTGGGGTGGGGGGTTATCTAGGGAGTAGCATCAGCAAAGAACAAAAGGCAATGGGAGTGAGACTCAGCCAGGTGTCCCTCGACCTTATTTCCTCTCCCCTCGAGGAGTTTGTTCTCCCCATGCAGGGTAGGAATGGGGTGGGGTAGGAAGGAGAGGGGCTCTGAGCCTGCTGAGAGGTATGAGGCCCAAGCAAGGGGGTCTTCAGCTTGGCAGGAACCACCCTGGTGGAGGAGGCACAGTGGGACCTCATGTGGCCTCAGAACCAGAGCTCAGTGCCCAGGGATTGGAAGGTCGAGCACTCCCAGGCTCAGCCTCCATGCCCTAAACTTTCTCTCTAAAAGCCACTTTGGGGGGAATCTGTTCCCTATCCAAGTCCACCTTTCCAGACTGAAATTTGTGCAAAAGACAGGAGGAGGGGTCTGGGGGGTCTGGGCTTGACTCAGGATCCTTAGCCTTACTGCTTTAGGAGATTCTGCAGAGAAAGGCTCCAGTATCTCAAACAGTCTAAACCAGCCGGGCATTAGTGCAACAAGTATTTATGGAGCGCCAACTCAGTATAGCCTGTGTGAAGCACTGGACTATTGAGATACAAAACAAGTAGCCACCAAGGTCAAGTTAGGGAGATAGATGGGTGAATGAATCCTTCTAACAGGGTGGTAAGTACCAAAGTTGCGCTGCCTGGGAAGGTCAGGGAAGGCTCCCAGGAGGAGGTGTCCATCTAGGAACCATTTGACAAAAGGGAGACTCAGGAACCAGCACCCATCCACGAAGGAGCCCTTATCAGAAAAGTGGGGTGCAGAAGCCAGAAGTCAAAGATTATGGGGCAAAGGTAACTCTACTTTTGGAGCAAAGGAACAATCCCAAGGGGGCTGGCTTTGCTCTTCCATCGCCCTTTGTTTCCGGAGAGGGTGGAAGGTGCAGCAGGGGTCCAACTGAGGACTCTCAGCATCAAGCCTGGCTCCATGGGCTTGTGCCCACCCATCTTCGGGCGGGGCCTAGACCCAGAATAGGAGCCCAGGGCACAGGCAAAGGAAGTGGAGGAGAATCCTGATAGTATGCTGGAGGTCAGGACAAGAGGTCAGCAAGGAGGGGGTGGCTACACCTCACTGGTCCTTCCCTTCCCCCTCCCCTGTGGCACCACAAGGCACGCAGCCGCATATCACCCTTGCCAGCCCTCACCTCCCGGCAACGTCGCCGCACTCTCAGCCACGCCATCTGGCGTGCCCGCCGCTCCCTAGAACACTGCGGCGGGCGGGGGGAGGGGGCAGCGGGGCAGGTGCCCACCCCAGAGCCAGGAAGAAGCGGCAGGTTCCCCTCCCCCAAGGTCCGTTTGGACTTGAGGTGGGGCAGGGGCTGGGGAAGGGGGTAGCAGGTGCTCTTATGCTTCAGGAGGAAGCTTCGAGCATCCCCAACTGATGGAACAGGCGCCGTCTGGGCAGTGCCAGCCTGCCCCCTCCCCTTCCTTCTCCCGCACAGCTCAGCTCATGCCAGGAGTACAGGCCCTCAGAGGATCTCCAAATTCCTGCTCTTCCCCTCAAATCAGAGGTGGGGGTGAGAATGAGATGCCCCTCCTCATATTCCCGCCCTCTTTCTTCGCTTGCCTACCCACCTCAGCCCCGGGAGGCCCCAGGAGATGGATTTATGGCTGTGGCCAGGGAATGGACACCTGGCTTCTAATCCACCTGCTCCCCACAGCTTGGCACTTTGGTGGGAAATCAAGCCTCCTTCTCCAGCGCACTTCCCCCACCAATCTTATTTGGGGCATGGCAGTGGTGGCGTCTGGCTAGGTGTCCTTCTGGGCGTCAGAATGGAGTGTGTATGTATTTCTTTTGGTGGAGCAGGGGTGTGATGAGAGCAATTTTATAGAACATTCATCCTGTCCCCCAGTGAGATTCTCCTATACTGCTCAGGAATGACCTATGCCTTCCTCTCTCTCTGCTCCAGGATCTTGGCTCCCTCACCCCTGCCCCCCCAAGGACCTAAGCCTGCACAAAATGGCTGCCACCCCTCTGAGGCAGCCATTTTAGGTGCCCAGACTGTGGCCTCCCTTGGGATGGGACTATGTCTCCATGGGAACCTCAGACCCCCAGCTCCCAGCGCCCTCCACAGGGGCGGGCAGCAGAAATGGGAGTTTTCCAGGCCTGACTGAGGTGCCCACCATTTGCCTTTCCCTCTCAGAGATCCAGAGGGGACCAGGCCCCTCACCAACTCCCTTCCCCCAATGCCAGGGGGAGGAACAGATGGCATCTCTGGGTGTCCTTCTCCTTCCCTCTCCTTCCTTCCATTTCTGGCTCTTTCTGTCTCTCTGTCACTGCATCTCTGCATCTCTGAGTGTACACAGAGGAGCATGTATGTCACTGTATGTTCATGCTTGTTTGTGTGTCTGTGGACATGTGTGCGTTGTACCTCTTTCAAGCCGATGTCTGAGACCAGCCCATCCCACACCTCCCTCTGTTCCAATTTTCCCGTTTTTTTTTTTTTTATTGTATCTTCTAAAAAAAAAGTTGAAATGTGTCGAGTGAGAAAAACTTGTTCCATTTTTCTGAAGGAAGAAAAGACAGGGGCAGGAAACAGACTGAGAGGGATAAAGTTCTCCACACTCCTGTGTACACCCTCCCCCTCAGACCTCCTTCTCTGGGGAACTAACAGAGGGCTTCTCAGACCCATAGAACTGAAGTCATTCCTGATAGGAGAACAGGGGAGGGATTGAAGGACTTCCCAAGGGCTCCCTTATCCTGAGCAAGATTCTACCTCCTGCCTCCTGCCTGGAGCTGGCATGGCCCTGAGAGGCTTAACCTGGCCCTCAGTGTCCAAAGGAGAGGGCAGGGGGTACCTTTGTACTCCACAGAAACATTCATTCACTTACTCATCCATTAATTCACCCATTAATTCAACAAAAACTCAGTTCTGAGCATTCTGAATGTGTGTGTGGGGGGGTATGTGCACGAAATTAATATTGTAAAGCATGTTACAGTTTACAAGGTGCTTTAATAAAAATGGGAGCTGACACTGAAGGCTCATGATATTGCTGGCCCTGTGATAAACTCATTATGAGTATTATCACATTTAGTACTAACAACAGCTCTATGAGGTGTGACATAATTATCCCCATTTTAAAGATGGGGAAATCAAGACTGGAAGATGTTATGTAACTTGCTCAAGGCATTCATCAGTCTTTAAAGCTAGTAAGTGCAGTTGGCCAGGAATCAGAGCCCAAAGCATGTACAAGTAACCAAAATGCCATACAACTGGGGAGCTCAACTGGCCATGTGTCAGGATTGAAGACTCCACCCTCTGTAAAGGGACAATAAAGCCCTTGAGGCTATGCCCAAACTTGGGCAAGGGCTTGGCCAGCATAGCCGAGCCTTTACCCTACCTGGGGCTTATTCTTTGGCCTCTCTCTGCCATGGCTAGAATCCCCCAGGCCACCTGCCATAGGCAGGATTCTACCTTCCCAGACCCAGGATCTATGAATGGATCGCCATCGGCGTCTCATGCTTAGAGACCACTGAGGCAGACTGTGGGGTTGTAGAAGGAGCACTGGACTGGTAGTCAAGTCCTTGGGTTCTGTTCTCCACTTGTGTGTTCCTGGGAAAGTCAGGCCTCTGTGAAAAGAGATTTGAGATTGTTCTTTCCGAGGCTCCTTTTGGTTCCCGCCAAGTGCCTCGAGAGCCTCAGAAACCACCAGCCCCCTTTCTCCAAGGCTTCCTTAGCCATTGTATGTGCCTCTATTTAGAACCAAATTCACTCTGCCAAGCATCAGATCAGTGTCTTACCAGCCCAAGATGGCCTCTGGAGGCTCCTAGAGGGAGAAAACCATATCTGTCTAGATTGAGGGTGAAGTCCTCATCTTTGCACCACCACAGTGCTTGGCACATGGTTGACATCATAGTGTGTGCACTTAACTGAAGTTGTGCGTATGTAAGCTGGAGGGTGGGGAAGAACAGGAAATGTGGGTTTGAAACACACAAAATCAGGGTGTGGGCCAGGGTCTCACTACACCTGGCTGTGATTACCTGCTCATATACATGTATCTGTCTGAATAGAGGTGCGTATCTATTTTCTGCACCATGGGGTGAGAAACAGGTGTGTGTGTGTGTGTGTGTGTGTGTGCGCGCGTGAGCGCACGCGCGCAAATATGTATAAAGCTACCTCCCTCAACCCATGCCTTTTGCGTCTGTGTCTGGCCCTGTGAGAGGGTTGAAAGGTGAGCTATAAGATAAAAACAATTTCCTACTCTCTTTATCAAGATACATGTCTGACCCACCTCTCCTTGGTCACTCTCAGGACTGCTGGAGTTGGCTTCAGTATTTTCAGTATTTTTTTTTTTTTTTGCAAGAGGAGGAGAATGCTTGAGTCTCACAGGAACTTTAGGCAATTCTCAGCCCCCCGCCCCCCTAAAATTATCCAGTCAGAAGGCCAGAAGAGAAAGAGGTTGGTAGGATGGTCACTTGTCTGTCAGAGTGAGGGGATGTTGGCACGTGAGGAGTGAGAGGTTTCTGGGTTAGGAATCCATACTGACACTTTCTCCCCCATTCCTAAATGCTGGGTGCAGAGGCTGATCCCAGGGGTCCCTCTTTACCCCCACCCCAACATACATATGCCCCTAATCACACAAGGAAACCTCTCTCATCAGGTGACTCCACAGATAGACACACATGCTCCCCACAGACACACACGCCCATGCAAAGGCACAGACATCCAGGCAAGTCTTTCCTTTTCTCTGTCTTTCCCTTGGTTTGAATTTCGTTCAGCCACATATGTTGTGTGTGCGTGAGGGTGGGTGGGGGAGGGGCAGACAGGGATGAGGGATGGCATGGTGCCAACATCTACCTATGGGGCTTGGGCCAGGGACACCCCCATGCCCATCCTGGGAGGGGCCTCAGCTGTCCCTTTGAGGCTATGGGGATCCTCCTGGGGGTGGGGGCAAGAACAGAGGTCCCTTTTCTAGACCTGAGGGTCTGGTCTCTGACCCACCTTTGGGGGCCTGCAAGGGAAAAAATGGACTGAGCAGGACCCTGGAGGGAGCATGGAATTTGAGGCCACCACAACCCCCACCCCCAATTTCCAGCCTTGCCACCTATTGTTCCCATGTGGGGGGCTCTATATCTAAGGGGGGCAACTCCTCCCACCTCCCTCTCAATCCCTGCTTTCCCTGCGTTGGGCGAGGAGGGGAGGGCGGCAGAGATATTTATTTATTTTCTTTATTTATTTAATTTTTTTTTTTTTTTTTTTGGAGTAGAGAGTGACAGATGGCGGCGGGTCCCGGGGGAGCCGGCTCTCCCCCAATGCAGACGCATGCCAATCACCGTCTCTCATGTGATAGCTGCTGCCCGTGACGTGCCAAGCCCATATGGCCTGGCATAGAGGCTGGTACCCCGCCTGGTAGAGATGCCACACTCGCTCCGCGGTTCGCATGGCGCTCTGAAGACGCCGGCGCCCGCCGCCTTGAGGAGCCGCTGCCCCCGCTCCCTGAAGATGGGGGAACAATGAAATAAGCGAGAAGATTCCTCTTCTCCCCCTCTCTCTTGCCCCCCTCCCCCCTCCCCTCCCCTCTCCCCTTGACTCCTCTCGGAGGTAAGTTGTCCGAAAAGGATCTAGATCTGACCTGCTAGTTGGGGCCGGGGGGAGGCTGCTTCGGCCGACAGGAGGGTCCCCAAATGCCCCCTTCCTGGGAGATGACCCCTCATGGGGCGAGCATCAGAGGCGACCCCAGCTCCCTCTCCCATAGGGGCTGCAGCTCAGGGGGCTACAGAGGGAGGCGTCTCTGCCTGCGATGGGCTGGGGGGGGCAGGATCATGGGGAGGCCGTGAAGAGGCTAAGGTGGGACCTCCCTATGGTTGTCCCAGAGGAACCTGCAACCTTTTCCCACCGCGAAAAAAAAAAAAAAGAGAGAGAAGCAAACAAACAAATTTGGATTTTCCCCCATCAATCCCTAAATACAACGAGATCCGAAGAGCCGTGTGGGAGGGAGGCAGTTTGAAGGGGGGAAGAGGGTCCCTGATCGCAGGGGAGACGGACGGGGCTCGCTTCTCTGTCTCCTCCCCACGCCGGGTTTCTCGGTCCTCGCCGCCCGGAGCTGGCTCCGGGAGCTGGGGACGCACGGCTAGAGGAGACGATCCTCCTGCCTCTGGAACTGGGACTGCGGGGGTGGGGACCGAGCTGAGGGCGGCGCGCGGCCAAGTTGCAAATTGGATTAGGGAGCGTGGGGGTGAGAACCACGGGAGGGGTGGGGAGCCGGGCCGAGGGGCCGGGGTCGCCAGAGCCGCCGAGCGGGGAAGCTGTTCCCACCTCCGGCCGCCCAGCTTTCCTTCACCGCGCAGAGAGAAGAGGCTTTCAGGGCAAGCGCGCCGGCTCCCCCGGCGAAGATATCTGTTCCCTGAAGCCCCTGCTCTGTCCCTGCCTGACCCCAAGAAGACCCAAGCTCTAGGAGCGGCCCCACGTTCAGACGCGGGGCGGAGCCGGGGCCCAGCGCCGGAGAGAGGGCCTGGGCCGAGATCCCGGGCGGGCGGGCGGGCGAGCGGGCGAGCGGTCGGGCTAGGGCTGGGTCGGGTCTAGGCGGGGCAGGCGGAGGAGGTGGGCATCCAGGGTCCCCTAGGCAGGAACCTGCAGGGGACTCGCGGGTGGAGGTGGGTTGGGGATAGTTGGCATGACCCCAGTGCGCCCCTCACTCTATACTATGTCTCCCCTTCCCGCCCGCGGGGCGCCCTCAGGCACCATGCTGACCCGCCTGTTCAGCGAGCCCGGTCTCCTCTCGGACGTGCCCAAGTTCGCCAGCTGGGGCGACGGCGACGACGACGAGCCGAGGAGCGACAAGAGCGACGCGCCGCCGCCCCCTCCACCGGGACCCGGGGCTCCGGGACCCGCCCGGGCCGCGAAGCCAGTGCCTCTTCGCGCAGACGAGGTGCCGGAGGCCGCGCTGGCCGAGGTCAAGGAGGAAGGCGAGCTGGGGGGCGAGGAGGAGGAGGAAGAGGAGGAGGAGGAAGGGCTGGACGAGGCAGAGGGCGAGCGGCCCAAGAAGCGGGGGCCCAAAAAGCGCAAGATGACCAAGGCACGCCTGGAGCGCTCCAAGCTGCGGCGGCAGAAGGCGAACGCACGGGAGCGCAACCGCATGCACGACCTGAACGCGGCGCTGGACAACCTGCGGAAGGTGGTGCCCTGCTACTCCAAGACACAGAAGCTGTCCAAGATCGAGACGCTGCGACTAGCCAAGAACTATATCTGGGCTCTCTCGGAGATCCTACGCTCCGGCAAACGGCCCGACCTGGTGTCCTACGTGCAGACGCTGTGCAAGGGCCTGTCGCAGCCCACCACCAACCTGGTGGCCGGCTGCCTGCAGCTCAACTCGCGCAACTTCCTCACGGAGCAGGGCGCTGACGGTACCGGCCGCTTCCATGGCTCTGGAGGCCCGTTCGCCATGCACCCCTATCCATACCCGTGCTCGCGCCTGGCGGGCGCACAGTGCCAGGCGGCAGGCGGCCTGGGCGGCGGCGCGGCGCACGCCCTGCGGACCCACGGCTACTGCGCCGCCTATGAGACGCTGTATGCGGCGGCGGGCGGCGGCGGCGCGAGCCCGGACTACAACAGCTCGGAGTACGAAGGCCCGCTCAGCCCACCGCTATGTCTCAATGGCAACTTCTCGCTCAAGCAGGACTCGTCGCCCGACCACGAGAAGAGCTATCATTACTCTATGCACTACTCAGCGCTGCCCGGCTCGCGGCCCACGGGCCACGGGCTGGTCTTCGGCTCGTCCGCGGTGCGCGGGGGCGTCCACTCCGAGAATCTCTTGTCTTACGATATGCACCTTCACCACGACCGGGGCCCCATGTACGAGGAGCTCAACGCGTTTTTCCATAACTGAGACCTCGCGCCCGCCCCTTTCATTTTCTTTTGCCTTTGCCCGCACCCCTGTCCCCAGCCCCCGAGCGCAGGGGCACCCTCACCTACCCTGGCGCCGGGCGCGAGGTGCGGGCAGCGGGTCCCGCTGCTCTCCTGGGCAGCGCGGTCCTCTTACCTGTGGGTGGCCCGTCCCAGGGGCCTCGATTCTCCCAGGGGACTCGCCTTCTCTCTCCCCAAGGGGTTTCCTCCTCCTCTTTCTCAGAGAGCACTTCTTCAGAGACCCCTCTTCGGTCACTCCCTGGAGACCCCCACCCCAATTCTCAATCCTTATACTTAGGTTTCCTCCTTCCCTTCCCCCTGCAAGCCCAAAGGCGTTGGTAAGGGGGCAGCTGAGCTGTGAGATACTGTTTCCCTATTATTATTATTATTATTATTATTATTATTATTATGACTACTACAATTACCACTACTTTTAAAAAAGACACGGAGCTGCCAAGGTAGAAAGGAGCTGGGCATTCCCTCTTTCCTGAAGAGGGCAGAAGTCAGGGTGCCCAAGCCTGGACCTGAAATGCCCTCACCCTCAACACCTAGTCTCAGCGTTTTGTGATTTTAATTTTGGCGGGAGGGAATGTGGATTGAGAGGAGAGAGAGAAGCCAAGACAATTTGTAACTAGAACCCAGTTTTTTCCCTTTTCCTTTTTTAAAACAAACATACAAAAAAATTAAAAAAAAAAAAAAAGCAAATAGGCGACGGAGGCCAAACGCAGAGTCCGGATCGGAGAGAAAACGCAGTAAGAACTTTTAGAAGCAATAAAAGGCAAAAAAATAAAATAAAATAAAATAAAAAAAATTATACTACTACCAATAATAAAAAGACACAAATATCTATGCAAGGAGGTTCTGACTGAGCCTAGCGGCCCGGCCCGGCCCCGGGATGCCCCTCCCGGCCCGCGGGCCGCGCCGCCCAAGCGCGGATTTGTGCACTTTGGTGAAGTGGGGGCCAGCGCCGCCCCCTCCTCCTCCCCAGGTTCTTACAATCAGTGACTCGGAGATTTGGGGCCCCAGTGCCACTGCCCTCCCCCGCCCCATCCCCGTTGTGCGTCATGCTGTTTTTAAAAAACCTATTTCCAAATTTGTATGGAATGGCAAACTGTTTTTGGGGGGTCGGTTTGGGGAGGGAGGGTTTGCATGAGACACACACACGCACACCGCACCGCACGCACACGCAGGCCCGGCGCGGGCGACCGGGAGCAGAGGGAGGAGAGCTCGCTGGCCCCCCTCCCCGCAGCCACCTCTACCCCTTCCCGTGGTGAGGATGGAGACCGAGATCCGGGGGCAGCCCCACTACTGCCCGACTGTGCCCAGTGGGCGCCAGACGTCCAGCGATTTCTGGTGGCTGGAGAAGGGGTTTTTGTCCGAGTTGTCCTCTTGGCTCAGGCTGGCTGGTGGGCAGGAAGAGGGCGAAAGAGGAACCTTTCCCCACCAGAGGCAGGAGATCAGGCATCCAAACACACGATGCAAAAATGCAAACCCACAGGCAACACACCCACACACTCACCCACACACTCACGCAATTTTACCTTCCTCTTATAGCGAAGATAAAACTCCCGTCGGACACCCGAAGTGCATTGCGTGTTTCTGTTCAGTTTAATGACGATTAATAAATATTTATGTAAATGAGATGCAAAGCTGGACCTGGTTTCTCACGGTGGCTTCGTTTTATTCGGGGGATTGAGCTGGGGCTCTGGGTGATGGAGACAGAGTCAAGTGACTGTGCAGAGGCCAGGTAGAGGGACCCTGGACATTCCTGGGTGGGAGTCTCACCCTGCAAACCCTCTCAACACCCCCCCAGTGGACACCAGAACAGATACGCTCACTACCCCTCCCAGACTTTACACACACCCCTAGCACAAAACATTGCACTAATCTCCTTACATTCCTTAATTCCCAAACATACTCACGCACGTCCATTGAAAACAAAATATCTTTTCATCAATGAAAAATGACCAAGTTGGGAGCAGCTGGTCATTTTACAACCTTCTGCCCACTGTTGCAAAAAACAAGTGTGAAGCAATAAAGAGACAACCATTTGAGCCAGACAGGGATATTTTTAAATTTAAAAAATTATAAGGTCATGAGGATGAAATATTAATAGAGAAAGTCTTTTCAGTGTTAAATTTGTACTTCAGTGGACTCAGGGGAATGAGCCATTTTTAGCCTCAGGAATGTTGACATTTGTAAGGTTGTTGATGAGGCTGAAGGAACACCCCAGAGCTCTATGAGGGTGCCTGACATAGGCATCCACCAGATAGAGTGGAGTTTGACCTAGCCATGAGCTTCCCCTGACAGAGCAGTGAGAAACCCCCAGTGCACACCAAGATAGCTTCCTTCCTGCCTGGTGAAGTTCGGCACAGAGGGAAGTCCTCAGCCTAAGGAAGTGGAGAATGGACACCTAGGAGGAGCCTGTCCTGCCCAAGCCGCTTCCCCATCTCAGACAAGGTAGACTCATTATTCTCTTTCTCAGAGCCTCAGGGGCAGAGGCATCTCTAAACTGACTTCCTTGAAAGGACCCCCAAACACACATCAGTGCCCACTGGTCCCCTGGAATATTTGGAGAGGGAGCTAAATCCTAAAGACCCCCATTTCAAAGCCTGAACACCCCCATTCCAGAGCCTGAACACATTTAGGAGTGCTGACACTTTGTTTCTAATGCTGCTTAATGAAAAAAAATTTTTTTTTGAAAACGCTGTTGCTCTGTTTAGAGCTGAAATTGAGGTTATGATGTTGTTTGGGGTTTGAGGTCAGGCGTGCTTTTAAAGGTTGGATTCAAGAGCCCCAAATGAGAGCTCCCTGACAAAAGTGGGAAAGAAAACATAGTAGAGGAAGGAAACCCCAAATGCAAATGGGCAGATCGGATTCTACTGTCTGACTTCCAACTCAGCGGCTCCTGTAAATGACCTCCCCAAACCCTCTCAGTCTCCGGGGAGAAAATGCCTCCCTCCTCCACCTCAGGACGGTGGTTGCTGGCGGAGCTGGGGCGGAACCGGGAGCTGTCCGATCCCGAGTGCTGACTCTCGTGCAGCCTTGCGCCTTCTCTCAGCAGAAGGAGACCCCGACTGTCTGGCCCCTGGGAGTGCCACACAGTGTGAGGCCCTTCCCAAAGCCCTACCGGAATTCGAGGAGGAATTTTCCTGCATTTTCCGGAGAATTTCACTGGAATTCTTTCAAAAATCCACAGTCTTCTCCGGAATTCTCATAAGATTGCCTCTCTAGTGTGAGATTAAGAACTGGGCCCTTCGTCCCCAGAATCGCCCCTGTCGGTGGTCTAAGGGGGTCTTATTCATTTCTTAATTTACCCTTATTCTTGGGAGAAAAGAGTTGAGCCACCTTCTTTCTCTTGTGTGGAGCATGGAGCAAGGAGCACATTTCAGACCCAAGTCCGAAGGAGTCTGGTCTGCTCCTGGAATGGGGCAAGGCCTGGCAAGGAAAATTGGAGGGAAAAGCCCTGGCAAGGACAACTCAGGCACTCATCCTGAAGCCTGAATCTTAACCTGCCCTGGGAACAAGGTTAATTTGGCTTCTCTTCCACTTATCCAGTTTCCCAGAACCCGCTTTGAAGTCACAGGCTTGGTGGCATTCATGTGGCTTGGGGTTGGAAGAAAAGACTCCTCCATGTGGTTTCTCTGGCCAGACCACAGACTCCTAAGCTTTGCTCTTCAGGCTACTCTATAGGCCTAATTCTGTTTTTAAAGCCGGATTCTGGCCCTTTTTGAAAAATGTTGATGACTCTTGGGCCACTATGTCTGTGATTGCCTCAGGAGAGCAGAGGAGCCTGGGCCCCTTTTGGGGTAAGGATCCCAAGTGCATCGGCTTTTTGTGACTCCATACAAAGAAGCCACATTTTCCCCAATTCCTGACCCTTCCCCCACACTCTCTGTACTCTGACTGCTCTCTATCCTCCCATCGCCCTCCTCCCAACACTCAACTTCCCTGGCTAGTTGGCTAGATGAGCAGGAGAAGAATATGCATGTGGACATGAGGCCCCAACACACATCCCCACCCCGCAGGTCTTTTTCTCTTGCTTGCTCTCCCA
Source organism: Pteropus vampyrus (assembly GCF_000151845.1). NCBI lineage: Eukaryota > Metazoa > Chordata > Mammalia > Chiroptera > Pteropodidae > Pteropus > Pteropus vampyrus. The sequence continues at coordinate 36,056 of NW_011889284.1, read as the reverse complement.
CTTGTGCACACGGAGAGGAACAGAAGGAGGTGTGGAGGAGTGGGGGAGGTGAGAGAGAAGGCAAAAAGGGGCAGAGCAGTGAGAGGGAAGGGGCGAGGGGAGAAGTTGCAAAGAAGAAGACCTCCTTGCCGCAGCCTGAGCAGAGGGGATCTCCAAGCACTCAGCAGCCATCTCAGCTCCAACCCCTGGGCTGCCAAACCTGGTGGCTGGAGCTGGGATCAATCAGGAGGGCATCTTTCCTTTGATTTTCCCACCCTCATCCTAAGTCCAGTGTTTGGAAATGACAAGGAAAACAGAGATGTCCCTGAGTCCAGGCCATTTGTCCATGGGGGAAGGAAGGAAAAGCTGTTGCTGCTTCTCCCTTCTCCATTTATTCTCATTCCAGCCATGACCTAGACTGTAAGCCCTTGAACCTCCAATGAACCTCCAATGAACCCCCAGCTCTGATTTCATCACCCGGAGGGACAGTCTAATAAACCACTGACTATGATCCAGAGAAACTGAGCCCTATTAGAGTCAGCAGCAGAGAAGCCCTGACACTCCTTTGACTCTGCTGGGTTGTGTTTGTTTCTCTCTTTTCCCCTTTTCTGGGAAAGTCCACAGGCCTATGGGTACAAGGATCTCCCACAGAGCTCGGAGATTTCTTTCCCTCTTTGGTGACCCTTATTTCCTCCTCTTCCCTGGAATCTGTTACCTGAAGTTGCCTGTACCTAGGAGGAATCTGTTGATTTGAGGGGACATTAAAACTGAAGGATAGTTCTAGATTCTACGGTTTAGTTCTCAAGGAAAGTGAGAAGAAAGAGACAGTGCAGACCAGGCCTGAACAGCCTTGGTCTCAACCTCCACTCCCAGGCCCCCCATGTGACAATAGAGATCAAACCAGCACTTCATACCTGACCTGCTCTTATGAAAGGAGAAAGCTTATTTTTTTTTTAATATATGGTAGGGGGCAGAAAGGCCTCAGCTGTCATAACAGGCTTCCCAGTTCACAGCCCAGGACACTGTCACTTTTCTTTCTTTAGGGCTGGGGCACCCAGGCACTGGCCACAGGCCCAAAGGGGAGGTGACAACCTGGACTGTGAGAAACCTTGAAATCCTGCTCCTCTTCCAAATTCTGAAGCAGATTTAAAAATTCTGGACAGTTTTCCTGGGTGAGAAATGGTACGAAAAGGCACAGACATCTCAGGAGGGCTGTTCCGCTCTCTGAAACTTTCTCCATCCTAAAGCACTGGGATAGGAGCACTCTGCCTTACTGGGAGCGGGGAATGCCAGTACAAGAAGGCAGGGACCAAGGCTAAGCTCAGAAGACGAGGGCACCGGGTTGGGGGGCCGGTCTGCCGAGGGTTAGGGGCCTCAGCTCCCCAGTGCAAGGAGGGAAAGCTGGGTCCTAGGGGAGAGGGTGAGGGACCCCCTAGATGCTGGCTGTGCCAAGGGAGCTGGGGCACTGCGTTGGGTGGAGAAGCTGCCCAGATGTGCGCCTGGGTGTAGCTCTGGCGCTGCCAACTCGCCTGCCTGCTTCAGCGCCTGAGCGCAACGCAATCTCCCCGGGGCCGAATGGAGCTGCAGGTTCCAAACCTGGAGTGTATGCCTGGTGTTCGGTTATTCGAACCTATCTCTCGGCCTCACTCCGCCTCTGTCTGTGTCTCATTCCTCTTTTAGGAATTAGTTGAATTAGGAACGGGTCTTTCCAGAGCGCTTCCGCCTGCCACCCAAGGCTGCACTGGCCAGGAGGCCAAGGCTGAGAGGTCAGGTCCCGCCAGGGCCGAGGGAGCCCCCAAGGCTCTTTGGGGACCCTCATGCCAGTTCCTACCCTCAGCCAAGTCTTCGCCAAGGGCACAGCTGGGCGGGGTCTGGGCAGTCCGCCCGGCTTGGGACATCTGTTCTCGCTGGAGTCGCATTAAAGGCCAGGGATGGGGGTGGGGGGCTCAGTATCAGCCCCTGAGTCCCAAGCCGTTGCCTGCTTTCTTGACCGCAGGCAGAGGCAGCAGGGGCACCGGACTCAAATAGTTTTTTCTTTCTCCATGGGAAAAGTGAGAAAATCTGCGTGGGACAAGTGGGGTTTTCTCTCTTGCCTTCATCTCTCCCG
>NW_011889284.1:27875-32570 GCF_000151845.1 Pteropus vampyrus | reverse complement strand
GCCTTGGTATCCTAGAACTTGCAGAGATTCAGGGATTCCGGGTCCTGTGTGAGGGAGCAGACCTCCCTACTTTGATGGTTCTGGTTGCAACCACTCAAATTTGAAGTGGGGCCTTGGGGGAGACTGTGAAAGTCTGGGCAGGCAACAAGGGGAGGCTGGAAGGAGTGAGAGCCACTCCCAGGGATTCAGACATGTCTCCTCCAAATTAGTGGCAGCCTTCCTTATTTTTCTTTCATTAAATTTTTCTTCATTAAATTTTTTTTTTACAGAGAAGAAAAATATCTGTGGAGTTTTGTATCCTCCAGACAACTGCTCTATCTGTGTCTGTGTCTGTGTCTGTCTGTAACTCTGTCTGTGTGACTGTCTGCTCATCTCCCTCAGATTCGGAGCTGACAGAATTCATATCAGAAGAGTGAACGCAGGGACATCTGTGTGCAGAATGACTGTGCCTACTCGAACCTGCCAATCGCTCCTGGCACGCGCTGGGTAACAAATGCCTGTTACCTCGGAATGCTGGCGGGTGGGGGTGGGGTGGGGGAGGGCGCCTGGCACCACCCCTGCTGCCAAGCCCTGCCAAGTCCCACTCCTGCCCTCAGCCCCCTTCCCTGAGTTGGGGACCCGCGGAATTGGATTGTTCATTAATTAGCCGTGATTAGAAAATTTGGGTGTCTCTCAGGCCGGCCGACCTGGAATCCTCGCCCTCGCTGGAATCCTCGCTCTCCCTAATCTCGATCCCTGCTCCCCTCTTGCCCTCCCCGCTTGGTTTCCGGATTAACTCCGGGTTTCTACAGAGGGGCAGGCAGGCGGCCATTTGGGGGTGGGGTGGCTCATGGAATGCAGGGAAAGGGGTCTCTGGAGGGAAGAATTCCACCGAAGTTGCCAGAAGGAGTTTCTGTGGCAAAGTGTGTGTTGAGGGTTTGCATAGACGCTGTTGGCGGGATGTTTGTGGGGTGGGGCAGAGCCCAAGAGACAGAGACCGGAGATCACGGACCGCACAGAGACGAGAGAGAGAGACAGAGCTTAGAAGATGCGGAAGAAGGGAAGGAATGGGAGAAGAAGGCAAGAGGCCGGGGCAGCGCCGACCCGGTTCTCTCGGCATCAAGAGCCTCCAGGATTCGGCCCAGCCCCCTGCCGCGACCCTGCGGGGCTCCCCCACCTCTTGGCCCAGGCGCTGCTCCTTAATCCATCAGCGGGTTCCGCTCTCCAAGATGGGGGTGGGGTAGGGCGCCACCCCACACTCAGTGCCAGCTGAGGGTGGGGGCTATTGCGAGGAGGGGCGGAGAGCACATCTAAAATTCCGAGACATCTGTTCACCCGAGGAGGAGACACTGGGCGCAAGCAGGCTGGGCGCCCCCCGCCCTGCCCGCTCTGCCCGCAGTTCCAGGGGCGGGACTCCCGCACGCCTCTCCTCCCCATTCCCTTACCCCCAGCCAGCAACGCAGGCCTGCGGAGCAGGGGGGGGGGGGCGCCAAGCATGAGGTCGGGCTTGCGGGGTGGAATTCAGGAGCCGCTGTCCTACTGGTGAGTCCTCAGAAGGGGAGAATCAGGACACAGAGGAGGGCTGTGTATGGCAGAGACTATGAAAAAGGAGGGTATGGAGAGGTGTCTGTCAGACCGAATCTGCCCAGAGCAAGCACAGAACCCCCCCATATACACTTACAAGCAGACCCCGAAATCATACACACTCAGATCCTCCCATTCCTGTGAACACAGGTAACTGTCCCCCTTCATACTCAATCACTTATTAGTTCAAGCTATTTACTGGATGCTCGGTCTGTCCTGGGCCTGGGCAATGTATTGGGGAGCTACCTTTCTACCCACCAGGAGCTGCGAGCACATTCTGAAACCCAAGTACACAGGCCCGCACAATGCCCTCACACTCAGGCAGACCCTGTTCTTAATGGGAGGGGGATATGGAGGGAAGGGGTTCCAGTAGTAACAGTATCCTCCCTCATCTGTAAGCATATTTTCCCAGGGGAACCCAGGACAAGGTCTAAGAGTCCCAACAGGGAGCTCTGGACTTACTGCCAGCCACTTGTCACCTTCTTACATACTTCCTATTGGCAGTAGCCCTTGCCCCAAGGTTTGGCCTGAACAAGCCCTAGCCCCACTTCCCACCAAGCCTTGATGACCACCTCTCTCTTTTCCATGCCCTGGCCTGGCACCTGCCCCACCACCCGGGCTGCCCTAGCTGGGCCGACAGAGGCCAGATCTCTCAGCTGGGAAATGTCCATGTGGTTGCTACTTAAAAACTGATTTATGAGGCCGTGGCGGCTGTGGAGGCTTGGCCTGCGGTCCTGGTAGTAATCAAGGGCATATGCCCATCTCGCCTGGCACTGCCCAGCTTGTGAGCCCAGCCCTGGCCTCTGCTCTCCTGTTGGGAAGAGAGAAGCATAAAAGGTACCAAGTCTCCTTTCCCTTTAAACCATCTCTCTCTTCCTCCACTCTCTTCCTTTTCCTCCTCCTCCTCTTCTTCCCTTTCCTCTCTCCCTCCTCCTTTCATCCCTCCTCCTTCTCTCCCTCCCTCCCTCCCTTTCTCTTCCTTCTCTCCCAAGTGGCACGGACCAGCCTGTGTGCCGGGCTGGCGCTCACAGCTGCAGCCCATCTGCTATGATTGAATGGTGACAGTGATTAGACAGGAGCTGGGGGGAATGGGAGGACATGGGGGCTGCCCTGCCACCCCTCACCCCTCCCGTGCCAGCCCCCACATGCTTCCTTGACCTCTAGACTGGAACAATCCGTTATGCCTGAGCAGGGTGGGTCAATCCCACCTCTCTAAGTAGTGAGGGAATTCCTTTCCTCTCAACTAGATTCCTGAGAAGAAGGAAGAGGACAAGGAAGGAACAGAAGGGTATGTATAAAAGAAGGAAGGGATTGGGGTTAGAAAAGCAGCCTTGGAGAAATGACCCACATGTCACACCCAAAAAGGCTGGAATGGGGCTTGGGCACCAGCACTGACTGGAGCGCAGCACTGAGGCTCCGGTCTGGACAGGGAGGCACTGATGTAGGTCCAGGGTCCAGCTTTTTCAGGTATCCAGGAAAACATTCTTGATAGCCCCTGATGGGCACCCTGTTCCTTAGAGCTTATCACTTTCTTTACCATGGCGTTCCCCCTCTGTATTCCAGAAAAGAAGGTATAGTTAAACATGAAGAAAGATTTCCTAACTGATCCTAGAGAAAGACCAAGTACAACAACATACAAGTTAACATCTATTTGGTACTTATTATATATCAGTAATTGACTTAAGCATTTTACATAAGCCAATAATTATCTTGACCACCCTATGAGGTTGACAGTCTCATTATACCTAACTACAGACAAGGACACTGGGGCACATACCCAGCTTGTATCCTATGCTTGTTTTCTCTCTTGGTAGGAAAAAAAAGAGAATAATTAGGAGGTTAAAAATTTTTTAAAGATCCAGTATTCTTTCTTTTCCACTTACTCCTCACTTTCTGCCTCTCTTCTTCCTCTGCCTGCTCCTTACCATCAGTCAATCTAGTATCTACTCTCCATTGAATACCCACACATGTGGCTTTCTCTTCCTGTCACTGCCTGCAAGCAAATAGGTGGAAACATCTCCCAAGAAGGCACCCACTCTCCCCATCCCACACATGTAGACTGGACTAGATCTGACCTTACTTTCTTTGTTAGGGCAGCTGCTCCTCACATCCATAGGCCTGGCCCATTGGGTTTTTCTGCCTGAAGTTCTGGGTAGAGGATGTTATTATGAACAGCTGCAGAACCAGGCTGGACTTCCAGTCTAATCTAGGTTCCTGGGAAGCTCAAGGGAAGCAATTTGCTCCACCTGGCATACTTTTGCTGTCCTGTCCCTGGACACTGGAGTCTGTCTGTGTCGTTCATGCCCCCTCTTGCTCCTGTCAGCTGTATCTCCACTCTCTTCCTTCCTCTTTCTCCAAATTATTTCCCCTTCTCCTCCTTCTTTTATCCTTTCATCCATCTTCACAATTCTTTCTCCTCCCCTTTTCCCTTTTTTCCTCTCCCTCATCTTTCCCTTCATCCCCTCTTGCATAGTTACATGATAAGCCCTTTGGTCTTTGAACCCCCTCTCCTCACATTAGGAAAGTGGGCATTACTCATGTTATATAACTTTAACAACTAAGGGGCTGATGTGGGAGAGCCATCTCCTACTAGGCAATCCCACTTGAGGAAAGTTTTTTCTCAAGAGAGGGAGATAGAACCCATAATCCAATCTCATGATAAGCATTAAGCAGTAACTAAATCCCTGCAATCCTCAGAACAAATCCAGATCAACATCGTTGTCCACTTTTCCACCACAAATTGGGATAAGAAATCAGGTGGGGAGCTATTTGCAGGGTCATTATAGAGCTTTCCTGGTGTCTGTCTTCTGCTCCTACTATTTTAAGGTCATTTAGGGCAAGGAGGCACCCTGCAAGGGACAACTGGAGACCAACGGAAACCACACATTCGGGGTTTCTTACCTGCCATGGCAACTTTACCAAACTCTTCCAATTTTTTGCCCTGAAGGACAAAGATGGATAAATCCTTGAGCCTAAGCCTGCACTTCAGCAGGGATGGGGCAGCTGAGATTACCTTCCAGCCTCATCTCCCTCTCCTAGTCCCAGTGTTCAAGCATTCCTTAGTTCCCCTGACATCCTTTCATATCTCTCTCTCTCTCTCTCTCTCTCTCTCTCTCTCTCTCTATATATATA
>NW_011889284.1:14860-27420 GCF_000151845.1 Pteropus vampyrus | reverse complement strand
GGATCTGTGCAAGTGGTAACTGTCCACGGGTTTCTTTGGATGTGCGTGCGTGCGTGCGTGCGTGCATGCGTTTGTGTGTGTGTGTACCCAAGCCTGTGTGAATGCCTATGTCTGTGTCTCTCTGGGGCATAGCCTGTGGGTGTCTCCAGATACATCTGTGTGTTTGTATCTGTTTGTGCTGTGTCCCCGCCTGCTCCCTGTGTCCCTGGCTGAGAAAGGGAATGGGATGGGGACGCTCCGTTCTGGAGGTGGGGGAGGCAGCGGGTGGTTTCGTATTCCAGCCGGGCCTGGGGGCGTCATCCTTGCCCAGACGCGCCAGGCACCATGTGGCATGTGTGCCAGCCGGCACAGGCTGAGGGCATTCTGCCCGGCATGGGGGGTGTTGGAGAGTGCAGGGAGCTAGAGACCGGCTAGGAGAGGTGGGGAGCTGAGCTCGGAACTCAGCTCTGGGGCCAGGCCTTTTCCATTCTGCGTGAACCGTACTCACAGGCACATGCATTAAGAAATGTACAAGTTATTTGCCTTTGTGAGGGCCCAGACAGCCAAATAACCATCGCTTCACACACACAGATCCTGAAGAGAATGCGCGGGAGGCAGGCCTGTTCTGGATTGCACATGTGTATAAATCATCTGGCCCTTTGCACAGCAGTTCCTGCACAAATGCACACATATATACACAAACACCTAAGCTATTCTAGAGGACGGGGATGCAAGAATCAACCTTTCGTGTCACAGAACAGAACCCCTCATTTCATGGGTGGGCACTTCCCTCCTATGATATCAGGCAACTACTCTGAGGGTCTGGTAGCTCCTATGACAACTGTTCCTTCTCCAACAAATGGGCATGTTTCCCCAGCACAGTGCAGGCCCTGGGGTTGTTATCCGGAGTTCCCGCCCTCTGCACTCAGTGAAGTCTAGAAGGATAATGCTGCCTCTGTACTTCATCTCGGAAAGATTGAGGGAGGGGGAGGGGAAAGGCATCCAAATGGCTCCTTCCTTCAAATATCCATGTAGTCCTCCCAGTCTTCTCAGAGAGTCTGGTGTGCTGGAGAAATCCTAGATGTCTCATTCCAATTTCAATACTAATTGGCTGTGTGACCTTTGGCAGATTATTTCTCAGTTAGATTTAAATATAACAATTTCCGTAAAGGGCTTAGCATAAGAGAGTTGTCATTAAGTGGTCACTATTAGTATCGTTATATTACTACAATGGGAAGAGTAGTTAGCTGAAATAATGTAGCCAAAGCTTCCAGCACAGTATCTGACTTAGTGGATGCTCAATCAATGTAGTAATAGAATTTCAGGAATTTAGGTGGTTAAAGGGAGCTGAGAATGACAGGATTCTCTCTCCAAACTCAAGAGGCATGCACTCCAAGGAGAATGGAAGTTAGACATGTAAAAAAACTGAAGGATAAGTTGGGAAGCAACAGAGTGGGGTGGTGAGGGCACCCTCTTATGGTGGGGCATCCAGTTCTCCATCCTGTAGGACCAGAGAAGCCCCTAGAGCAGCAGTCACCAACCTTTTGGCACCAGGGACCGGTGATCCTATGAGAATCTAATGCCTCATGATCTGAGGTGGAGCTGAGGCAGTGATGCTGGTGCTGGGGAGCGGCTGCACTAGCCTCACTCACACTGGCCACTCACTTCCTGCTGTGCATCCCAGTTCCTAACAGGTCATGGACCAGTACAAGCCTATGGCTGGGGACTCCTGCCCTAGAGGGTCTCTATTCCAAGTTGGAACTCTTTGTTGAAATGTATCCCCACCTGTTTCTTCTCTTGGCTTTCCCATTTTAATAAATGGCAGCACCCAGTTAGTTGCTCAAGTCAGAAACCCGGGCATTATCCGTGAGTACTCCCTACCTCTCACTCTTCATATTGACTCTCTTACCAAGAACCATTGATTCTCACTCTAGTATATACCCCAAGTCCAATATCTTCTCTCTTTCCTCAATGTTTCTCCACGAAGCCCAGTCATATCAATTCTTATCTGGGTCTCTGCCCTAGCCTGCCACTTTGCCCGCCTCTGATCCATTCTCCCACAGCATCTAGGGTAATCTTTTGAAAATATAAGCTGGTTCTAAAAAAAAATAAAAGTAAAAAAATAAAAATAAATAAAAATATGAGCTGGGTTTTTCACTCCCTGGCTTAAAACTTTGTAGTGGCTTCCATAGCACATAGAATAAAATCCACACTCCTCACTAGCTGGATCCAGCCCCTGCCTCCCTCCCCAGTGTCCTTTTCTGCTTCTTCCTCTCCCTCTCCATGCCCCAGTCTCACTGGCCTTTCCTTCCACGGTGCAAACACTAAGATAACCTTCCCGCCCTATGGACTGGCTTATATTCTTGTCCCAACCAGTCCCCTCACCTCCCTTGCACTCTTTTCTTGAATGGCTCCTTTTCATCCTTCAAGTCTCAGTTTGTTCCCTCACTCCCTTGAGAAACTTCGTCTGACATCTTTATCCAAAGCAGGCTCCCTATTATTCTCTAGTTCATCTTCTGTTTCTCCCGCTGTTCTGTAAGCTCTCTGAGGGCAGGAACCACAGTTTTTGTTCTGTTCTCATAGTAAACTCTGGGCCCAGCATGGAATAGGTAATTAGTCAATGTGTTTGAATGGCTGAATTGATGAGTGCTTTGACATCTTTGAAGGAAGGGGTCATGGGGGAGAAGGGTAAGCAGGTCCTGTAGCCTGGGCTCCGACCTGCCCCATTAGGGGTATGTCTCATCTCTTTTTCTTCCTCTCAGGAGGCCTGTCTGCCGGCAGCCTCCTAATTATATTTTACTTGACTATAAATCTTTCCGTTAAATGTAATTGAAAAACATACCTTCTGAATCATCGCATTAACCTAGCATCCACTCTGAGGCGGTAATTAAAGGCTTCCTAGAATCTCCCACCGGTTTGGGGAAAACTGGCTCAGAGATCAACGTCTGCCAATCCCAAATGTGTAGGCACCTGTCCTCCTGCCCCTAGAGAAGGTGGAGGCACAGGACCCAGGCTGCCCACAGTTCAAACTCAGGGGCTTAGCATGTTCCTGCTCTTTTTTCCCCACTGCAGGACTCAGACAGCTGGGAGCAATGCCCGGACCCCAGCCCAGCACTCCTTCTGGCTTAGAGTCTGCAATATTTCCCCTCCTCATTGTCTTCTGGGCTCTTGGCTCAGAGCCATCTCAGGTGGAAGGTCAGGAGGGAAAGGGAAAGAGAAGGAACAAATGCTCTCCCAGCACCTTAAATGAGTTAGGTCTGTCCCAATCAGTCTTTGCAGCTCCCTGAAGACAGGATGAGGAAACCAATTCTCAAGAGGTTCTGCAATATTAATAGGGTTAGAGTTCAAATAAAAAGCCAACGTGTTAGAACCTAACTAATAATATTGCCTCCTTTTAGAGTCCCAGTGCTGCCTTTGGTGACTGGTGCCCTTAGGCAAGCCCTTCTCCCTTGCCAGGACTCAAATTCCTCAACTCTTCTGGTTTCCTAAACCCAAAACTCTGGAGTTATCCTTGACAATGTTCTTTTATACCACACTCATGATTCAAAAGCAAATCTGTCTGCTCTGCCTTCAAAATAAATCCAGAATCTGAGCACTTCTCATCACCCCACTGCTACCGTCCTGGTTCAAGCTGCCATCCTATCTCTCCTGAATGACCACAGGTTCTGCCCTTGGTCACCTTTAGTCTATTTTTGGTGCAGCAGCCAGAGTGATTTTTTAAAATAACAGCTTCATTAAGATATAATTTACTCATTTAAAGTGTACAATACAAAGTTTTTTTTTAGTATACGCATAAAGCTGTGTGACCATTACCACAATCAATTTTGAATATTATCACCACCCCAAAAAGAAACCTATACCCATTAGCAGTCACTCCCCAATTTCCCCAAGCTCCACCTAGTCCCCAGGCAGCCAAAATAAGGTAATGTTTTATTTTGGCTAGTCCATCCAAAACCGCACCTCCTTTCTTCTCTTTCTTTGCTTTATTTTTCTCTTTAGAATGTATCACCATCTAACATGCTGTATACATCACACATTTATTAGGTTCATTGTCTACTTTCTCCACCCACATTCATATACAAGCTCCCTGTGGGTGGGGCTTTATTTATAGTAGCACTCCCAGCACCTAGGATAGGACTGGGTACATAGTAGGTGCTCAATAAACAAATGTTGAATGAATAAATAAATGAACGGACTCAATAATAAAGGTACTGAGATCAAGTGGCATCCATTCTCTAAGGGCAGGCAATGAAGACTCATTATGTGGTCCAACTCTTGGGTGCCTGGATTTCTCTCTCTCTTCTATTTTCCTTCTTGGTCTTCTTTTCTCTACTGCCCTAGACACACGTTCCACTCACCTCTACCCCTGGGCAATTCTTAACACCAACTCCCTAACCTATAGACCTGTCCCTCCTTGTTTCCTTCTGCCCTGACCAGCCTGGCTCTTCCCCACTCTTAGTTTTCAGACTCAACACCAGAGAATATCAAGTGGATGGCAAGCTAGTGGAAGAATAATCAGTCTCACTGCCTGAGTCCTCCAAGAATGATGGTGTTCACTTACCGTGCATACAACTTGGGCTTAGGCCTTAAGTTGAGTGTTTTTGACTAGCACTGTCAGAACTTTCTGCAATGATGGAAACATTCTATTTCTGTTCGGTTCAATATGGTAGTCACTAGCCAATATGAGGTTATTAAGCATTTCAAATGTGGCTAGATGTGACTGAGGAAATGAATTTTAAATTTTATTTAATTTTAATTAATTTAGATTTAAATAGCCACATGTGGCTAGTAGCTTCCAATTGGGCAGTGTAGGTTTAGACACATTTTATTTAACCTTTATAATTATCTTGGGGGGTAGGTATGATTATCCCTATTTTATAGATGAAGAAGCTGTTTCAGGGCTTAAGGTAGTAGTTACGTATAAGAGGAGGGCATGGAATGAGTCATTCATTTTTTCATTCTGTAGGACTTCATTGAATCTCATCTACTAAAGCCTGGGGATATACCCACAAATCTTTTTACTGAATACCTCCTGGGACACATTTTTATTCCCACTTGACAGATGAGAAAATTGAGACTTAGCTAGATTCAGTGACTATCTGATCCTGCTTCTTCCCTTGACTCTCCCCCATTCTCTTCTCTCAGCCCCAGCCCAGTCTCCTGATAAGAGCTGATAGTGAACCTTTGAAACATTTGTGTGATCATGTTTTCTCTCTGCTGGATATTTGGCCAGGGCTCCCCATTTTACTCTCAGAGAAAAATAAAGTCTGTATAAAGGCCTACAGGGCCCCATACAGTCTGCACCTCCCTCCATTTCTCCCTCCATCCCTCCAGTCCACTGGCCCCCTTGGCCCATCAGGCAAGGCCTGCCTTACAGCCTATTTGCTGGCTGCTCCCTGATATCCACACTGTCGACTTCTTCACCCCTGTAGGTCCTAGCTCAAATTCTGCCCTTCCAAATGAGGCATACCCTAACCCCTACTAAAAATGGCAACCTCAACTCCCAATCTAGATCAGCTTTTCATGAACTTTCTCCCCATAGCACTTACTACCTTCTACCATAAATTTAATTTACTGATGTATTATGTCTGTCTCCCCAACTAGACATAAGTTCCTTGAAGGCAAAGATCTTTGTCTGAAATATCCTAGTGCCTGGCACATAGTAGGATATCAATGAAAATATGTCAAATCAAGAGATAAACCTGCCCCAGTTGCTCCTGCCTTTGCAGCAGGAGGGCTCAGATTCTAACTTGAGCTCCTTTGCTTCCAAAGCCCCAGTTCATTCCTTTAAAGCCATTTTCTCTTACGTATTCTCTCCAGTCCCCTCCCCAAGTTCTCTTCCTTAGGGTGACCCTGGGCTGACCCAGGAGTTCGCTGCTCCTGCAATTTTTAGCCCAGGCAGGGATATAGCTTCCTTTATATATGTTCAACTATGATACCAAGGAATTTTACTAAAGTTCAGAGATCTTTCTCCCTTCAAGGCAGCAGTCCTGGGTCTGTTTTTCAGGCTGTGGCCCTGGCAGGTCTCCTCCCTCCTTCATCCCCCTCAGACACTGCTATTCCTCTCTCTCTCTGCAGAGGAGGGGCCTGGGCCAAGGGGCCTGGTTATTTCCTACTCTCAGTGGAATACCCTGGAAACCAAGGGACCCGCATCTCACCTCTGATATGCAGCGACATAAAGGCAAGTAGGTGGAATACTCTACCATCTTCTGACTCCTCACCCCATGAGGAAGGTTACAGAGATGTGTCCTCTTGGCAGGATGCAGGGGCTCTTTCTTGAAACTGGCAACTGAGGTTGTTTGTGACTCCATTAGGTGGAATGGGAGTCAGATAGCAAGAAGGACTTTCCAAAAGTTAGGAAATGAAGTGAAGGTATGAGGCCTCCTCTCCACTTCAGAGCTAACAGGATGAAATGCTCTCATCTTCCTGTATACCTTGTCTTGTACATCTTCTTGAATGGTCAAAAGGAACATGAAAAATGACTGCTGGCTCACCCCTCAGAGAGCCAGAGCTCTCTCTCCAACTTCTCTTCTCCTCTACTCCTCCCCATCCCCTTTCCACCTCCCTCAGCTCAAGGCCACTTGCTGGGGACCAAATGGAGGCTCAGCTCCATAATACGTATGCCAGGGAAAATTAAGCCATGTCAAGAGGGAAGAGCTGACTGCTCGTGTGTGGTCCAACCGCCTCTGGCAGTAAGGTAAAAGGAAAGACTAGGGTTTCAGGCCAGTCCGAGCTCTGCCAGATGATAGCTTTGTGGTCCAGAGGCTCAACCTCTCTGAGCTTTAGCTTTCTCATCTGTAAAATGGGGCTAAACAATATCTGCCCTACAGCACTGTACATGTTGGAGATGGCTCATGGGAAGTTCTTGGCACAGGGTAGGCACTTAATAGTATTATTATGACTATAATTACTTAGACTTCAGGAGGCCCTTTCATCCCTATGGTTGAGGGAAGGCCTTTTCTCCATCTGGAACTTTCATTTGGACCAGAGCAATGGTTTCCTTACCGGCTTCCCTGCCTTCAGTTTCACTCTGCTTCAACCCAAGCTCCACACCCTGTTGGAATTCTTTTCCTAAAACTCAATCCAAATTCATTACTCCCTGCCAAAAGTTCCTCCAAAATTCCCCATTGCCTACCAGGACACAGCAAGCACAGTGATTAAGAGTTTGGGCTCTGGGTCAGACATGGGTTTAATGCTCAGCTCTGTCACTTTCTGGATGTGTCTTTTAGGCGAGTTCCTTAATATCCCTGAGCCTCACTTACTCTTCTGAAAAATGGGATAATAGTACCTGCATTGTGTGGTTATTATAATGAAGAAAGAAGGTAATAGCTCTGTTAGTATGACAATGTGAAAAAGTCATAACTCATGAGCATAGCAAGTAAGGCTGTTTATAGGAGTTAGATTCCCAACTTTTAGAGTAGGATTGTCAAAATGAAGCACCTGGCCTGCCCATCCAACCTTGTTTCCTGCCATTCTCGACATGACCCCCAGGTTTTGGTCAGCACAGTGTATCACTCACCATCGCCTGTGCTGGGACTTCTTTTGGTGCCTTTGCATATACTGTTCTCACTGCCTAGAATGCTCTTTCTCTCTTTGCTCACCTGGTAAACTCCTACTCATCAGTTAAGACCTGATTTAAACCTACTGGGTTCAGCAAAGCCTTCCCATACCCCAGAGCAGGGTCTCACATCCTATGCTGATGCTCCACCAACCCAGCCTTTACCTCTGCTTAGCATTGTATTAAAAGCCACAGTCCCAGGCTGCCTACATTAGAATTCTAGTTCTGTCGCTTCCTAGCCGGGTGACCCCAGGCAAGTTACTTCACTTGCCTGTGCCTCAGTTTCCCGATATGGAAGTGGAATGATAATAATAGTATCTATCTGATAAGGCTGTAAGGAGTAAATGAGTTACTATATGTAAGAAATCTGCTCCCAAACTTGGTACAGAGTAAGTGCCCAGTAATTGTAAGCTGCCGTGATTATTATTCCAGCTTCTCTTCCTTCCATGGCAGGGCTCAGTCTACACATTTGTCTCCCCTACAGGCTGTGAGCTTGGAGGGTAGGGGCTGGAGCTGATTTATAAGGCTGGTGCAGAGTGAATATTTGGCACCTCTGCCTGGATGGACAGTCATGAAGGTTCTCCTTTATCAAGTGCTTTCTCATTTATTCTTTTGGATAATTCTTTGAGTTGGTACTAATGTTCTTGCCATTTTACAGATGAGAAAATTGAGGCCTGGAGGTAAATACCTTTGGGCCCTTGTAAGCGAGTAAGTGGCAGAGCCAAGGTCTATCCTTGGACCCAGATGACTCCAATCAACCCCTCTAAGCCTCAGTAAAACACTTATAGCTGTGCTTCCCATCTCTCGGTTTATTGTATGAATTAATATATGTAAATGTAAGAGGAAAAATGGGGTTCGATTCCCCCTTCTGAACTAGGTAATGCTTTGTCTAGGATAAGAACAAGAACTTTTCTGGGGAGTAGCTGAGACTCCAATTCACCCATCTCCCTAGGGTTTGTCTGGAGCCTGGGGCCAACTCAGCAACCTCCTCCCCTTCCTGGGCCCACTGCCAGCCTCTCCGCCCCTTTCCCCCACCCATTGCCACTGGAAGACAATGGTGGGCAGGGCCAGCCTTTGTGAGAGGGGTCAGGCCAGTTAATCTTGGGCTGGGCTGGGGAGGGGCATGTAGGGGGACCAGGGGAAGGGAGAGGGGGCTGCATGTGGAGACTGACAACAGAGGGCTTGTGAGGGTCGGGGAGGACGTTGGAGGCCAGGGGCCTGAGGAGTAAAAGCTTGAAACAGGCTTTGGGGAGCGTTTCCTCTGAATGTAGATTTGAGCTCCTATTAAACTTGCCAAAAATTTGTGTTAGCTAATGGATTCTTAATTCTGTCTAAAATGAGAGAGGGAAAATTATGCCATTCATCTTGTATTGGTTTGAAATTACATCTGACACCTAATCGATCATACTGTGGAACATTAACTCTTTGGAAAAGACCCAACTTTTCCTCTCTCTCTCTCCCTTTCCAGCCTCTGGAGCCGCCCCCACCCCGATTCCTTCTTTTGTATTTCATTAACTAAGCAAAGCTCTGGCTGTCTCTGGGGGGTGAGCAGTGGGAGTTAGGGAAAGGGTTTATTTGAATTGAAGGAGATAACCAGGACCCCCAATCTTTTGCCCAAGACTAGAGCCCTTGCTTCCAACCTTCAAGTGACCTCCTCTCTCTTTCTGCTTTTTCCTATCATTCTTTGATCTGGAAATGCAGAATGCAAGGCATTGGGGTGTGGGTGACCTCAGAGCCACCTTGGGGCACCAGGGAGAGGCGGGGAGTCAGGCAAAGCTGAGCTAGCACCTGGGGCTGGGGAAGGGGCCATGGTGGGGGGCTCACCTGCGACTTGCCTGGCAGATGGGTGAGAAGGAGGAGGGCAGATGACAATAGATTTGCCTCTGGGGATCCTGATGAGCTCTGACTGAAAACCCCAACCCCAGATCTGCTTTTCCAGGAGGAGGACTTTCTGGCAGCAAGGAGAATCCACTGGAGGCAGACAAACCTAGGCTGGGATCCTGGCTCCACTCCTAACAAGCTGTGTGACCTTGGGCAACTTACATAATGCCTCTGAGTCTCAGTTTCCTTCTCTGTCAGAGCAGGATAATAACACTGGCACAGAGCTGGGGTGGGAACTGGATGAGATAATCCAGGTAAAACTGGGACAAAGCCCATCACCTGGCACACAGTAGATGCCCAATAAAGGTGACAGTCACTCCCCTCCCCACTTCTGCTACACACCCCCATGTTTCCCCCTTCATCTTCTACTCTCCCACCTCCAGTTCCCTTGCCCCACACCCACCCCCCTAGAGCAGACCTACAGCTGAGGTTAGATCAGGCTATCGTGGCCAGTCAATGTCTCCTAAAAGGACACCTGAAGGAGGCTTGGGTCTCCTGGGCTTTTGCAGAAACCCAGGCCCTCTTCCTTCCTGGAATTCCTCTACTTCCTCCAAAAGTTGTGGGGGTTGTCTCCTGCATGGAGAGCTCTCTCAGAAACCCCCAGGCTGCCTGGAGGTCGAGTCTCTTGAGGAAGGGGCTCTCTAGGAGGTGGGTTCAGAAGGAGGAAAACTCCAGCTGGAAGAGATCCACTTTTCACTCATGCATCCCATATTTTACAGGGGAAAGGTGGATTGGACTGGGGGTGGGGGGTTGGTCCCTCAAGAGCAAGGGAGGGCAAAAGGAACCAGGTAGGCGTGAGAGAGGGGAGGGACAGGGACCCCCCATTTCTATTCCCCAGGAGGCACAATAGCTTCTCCTTTAGGTTGGCTTTGGGCACTATGGGAAGAGAAGGTTCCAGAGCTTTCCAGCTTCATGTGAAGCGGATCGTCACGGAAAGAATGTAACATGCAGTTCGCCTCTGGCACAAGATAGCATGAGGAGGCCGAGATGCTTCTTTCATGGAAAGCTGGGCCGTCTCTGGACCGTCTCAGTGTAGATTTCACTCTCAATAAGCACCCACAAATACCTGGGTGAATATATGAGTGAAGGGCCAAGGTTGGTTTAAGTGACCATTCAAGGTTGCACAAGGAATCATTACCTTCTATCAAGTATCTGCTCCAAGTGCATGAAATGGCCTAAAATGCCCTGACTGTATTTTGGGGCCTTGTGGAGGAGCCCCAACTTGCGACTAAGAATGATGGGGAAATCTCAGCCAGTACCCTCATTTTACAGAGGAGAAACCCAGGACTCAGAAAGTGGGTATATTGACCAGGGTGAGGCAAAACAGCCAAGGATATGAGCCTCTGGCTCTCAGTCCAGTGCTCTACTCCACCCGTATCATGAATCTGAAGGGACACTTTCCAGGTCGTCTGTCCAGTCCCAGCAGAGCCTAAACTGTTTGCGGGGAGAGAGACTGGAATTTTGCAAGTGAGGAAAACTGCTGGGAGAGGCTTTCCTTGAAGAGAGAAGAGCAGAGGGGGCTGGGGAGGTTTCTTAACTCTCTCTCCCACCCCAACACACATACAAACACACAGTGGCAGGAATTTTATTTCCAAATGTCCTTTCTCTGGGGAGCTCGCCGTTTCCCAGGAGACGCCTGGTGGAGATGCCCCTTCCTGCCAGCCTCCCTGGCAGCCACTAGGCGGCTGTGGCTCCCTCTTCTGCCTAGAGACTCCACAGCAAGAATCCCACGTGGTTTGTATTAATAGGAAGTGGCGCCCAGGCCTACAGGTGCTGAGGATGGAGCAGGCTGGCCAGGGATGAGTGTGCAGCCAGGCCAGTGAGTAGACTGAGGAAGGCACTCACAGGGTCACATCGATTGAGGGTCCTACGCAGCATGACACACCTAGATACATGTGCTGATCTGCCTTTAGTTACCAGGGGAAAAAATTCCTCCGTGGCATCTTTTCCCAAACTGAGAATGTTTTTAGTGTTTTTACCTTGAATATAAAAGTAATGTATGACTACTAGAGAAATAGATAATTCTAACAAAATGGAATGAACAAAAGCTCCAGATTCAAATTTCAGGATCTGTCTTTTCCCCAAGGAAAGCAATTAGCCTCTGGCTGAAGAGTCCAGAGCAAGGGTCTGCTGTGTTCAGAAAAGAGGGAGAAAGCATCGTAACATTGTGGAATATGGTAGAATTTGGGAGGTCCTCCTGAAGCGAATACCCTTGTGTTGGGGAGGCTGACATGTGTGTCTGTTTTCCACCCCAGAAGATCAGCTACTTCAGAGTGCAGTTCTTCCCACCCACTGTGTTATTCCCACACTCCCACCTGCTGGGTGCACCATGCTGCCCCAGTGTGGTCATCTAGGAAATGCGGGTTGAAAGAATAAATTAATGAATTCACAGATGAGGAAACAGACCCAGAGATAGACCTTGAATTGCCTGAGTAGCCCAGAACATGGTAACAAACACAACTGCCACAGGTCTGGAAAAACTGGCCTCAAATTCTCCACCAGCTCCCTTTCCCCAGGGCTGAGGGGAGCTAAAGGTTGGAGTTAGCCAAAAGGGCCCAGCCTATATAAGAAATTTCACAGGTCTGGCTCTTGAGCAGGACAGGGCTGAGGCACTAGCGGGAGACTGTCAGGACTTGTAAAAAGAGAGGCCCCACAGAGAGAGAGGGATAGGAGTGGTGGAGAGCCTGATGTGAATTTAGAAATTAAATCTATGCCATGCCAATGAGATGGAGAGCAGTTTTGCCCCTCTACCCTAAAAAAGCAGCAGCTCTGGCAAGAAGGTTACGGGTCAGCTTCCAGTTAAAGGGATTTAGCCATATGGAGGAGGCTTACTGCCTTCAAGGAGAGAGAAGGGCTCTACCCAACACAGGAGTAGTAGGGATGGAAGTCTGCCTCTCGCCTTTCTCCTTCTTGCCAGATAACTTAGGTAGAGGCCTGCCATCAACATAGTGTCCCATTTAGCCACGGACAACTGTCAGGGAGGTCTTAACCCCATCTTATAGATGAATAAACCAAAGCTAAGAAAGGTAAAGTGACTTGCCCGGGTCACAAACCAAGTGGCAGAACTAGGAAGACCTTCCCATCCCAGGCCTGGCCCTCAGATGGTCTTTCCACTGAGGCCTCACCTCAGCACTTGGTTTCC
>NW_011889284.1:0-14075 GCF_000151845.1 Pteropus vampyrus | reverse complement strand
GAGGCCGGACGCAGCTCCGCGCAGGCCCCTGGCAACTGCGCCTTGGCAACCGGGACGCCCGAGAGGAATCTTAAAGCTGCAGCGCCTCCTTTCCTCGCTTCGCCGCCGCCTCCTGGACCCCTGGGGAAAGGGTTATGCCCAGAGGGTTAATGGTGGGAGTCAGGATCTGCGCATCTCGGGACTTGAGGGTCCGACTCATACCCTCACTTGTTTATTTATCAAATGTAGATCGAGCCTAAGTGCGCGAGCACGGGCTAGACAATAGGGAGGGAAACGGGGGCGAGGGAGTGGTGATTAAAAAAAATGAACAAGGTCCTGCCAAGAGAAGTTCACAGTCTAGCGCGCAAGGCAGACCAGACTGGCTGAGGTGAGCAAAGCCCTGAGTAACCCAGGATAAAGAGGCTTCGGCTGTAGGGCTGAGGGACTTAAAAAATATTCCTGCAGCACCTGCCTTGCTCCAGGGCGTGGGTTTGACGCTTCTTTCTTGGACTGTTATTATCCCAACAGTCCTGTGAGATGGGTATATTATCATTATCATCGTTATTGATCCCATTTTAAAGATGAAGAATTAGAGGCCCAGCAAGGTGAAGGTACTTAACCAAAATCTCGTTTTACGTTTTGGACAATTTAGGGCTGGATCACAAGACTTCTGACTCATGCCAGCTTTCATTACAGCATGATGCCTGGAAAATTAAACCTCAGTGAGGAGACTTCCCAGTACAAATTGTGTAAGAAGTGAGGAGAAAGGGCAACTGAAGGAAGAGATGGCTACTTTTCCCTTCTGCTCCCACTACTCTGACCCTGTCTGCCCTGT
This sequence comes from Pteropus vampyrus, assembly GCF_000151845.1. NCBI lineage: Eukaryota > Metazoa > Chordata > Mammalia > Chiroptera > Pteropodidae > Pteropus > Pteropus vampyrus. The sequence continues at coordinate 13,261 of NW_011889284.1, read as the reverse complement.
CCTCAGGGATATGCCTATATGTGGGCAGAGGGCTTGAAGAGGTGACCTCAAAGGTCCCTCTGGTTCTGTGATTTGATATTTCCTGCCTGAAGTCTAGGCGCTGTGCCACCCTTCTGGGCAGCAGCAGTTGGCAGGGGGCTGCAAACTGGGGGAGATTCCAGGCTTCTGAAATAAGGGGTGAGGGGTGTTGAGGGAGGATTAGAGGGATGGTAAGGGGGCTTTGGCAAAAGAAATCTTGAGTCAATATCATTAGGAGGCTGGGCCTCATCTTTCCTTCTCTTGTCCACCTAACTTTCTTTTCTGCACACCTATTCAGATGAAATTTGTGCCAGGGCCTGGGATAGGCTTGGAGGCTATTAGTGAGGCAAAAATCATGCTGGCTTTGGAGCCAAGCCTATGTGGTTTCAAATCCTGGCTCTGTCACTTATCAGCTATGTTAGCTTGAGCAGGTGACTCAATCTCCCTGAACCTCATTCAGTTTCCTCATCTGTAGAGACATTATTATCTACCTTTCAGGGTTATTGCGAGACTTAAATGCAGTGAGAAAAATGTATGTATGGTGTCCGGCACATGGTAGATGCTTAACCAATATAAAGATGTCTTTGTTTATTTTGGTAGTCTGATAATGGCTCTCAAAGATAAGTCCACATCCTATTCCCTGAAACCTGTAAGTTACTTTATCTGGAAAAAGAGTCTTTGCAGATGTGATTAAATTAAGAATCTTGAGATAGGGAGATTATCTTGCCCGGATCATATGGCCTGGCTCTAAATGCCATAAGTGTCCTTATAAGAGAGAAGCAGAGGGAGATTATACACACCACAGAAGAGTAGCAGGCAATGTGAAGACGGAGGCAGAAACTGGAGTGATGTGGCCACAAGCAAAGGAATGCCAGCAGCCACTAGGAGCTGAAAGAACAGATTTTCCCTTAGAGCATCCAGACAGAGCAGTCCTGTGGACACCTTGATTCTGGCCCAGTGAAACTGATGTTGAACTACTGGCCTCCAGAAATGTGAGAGAATAAATTTATTGTTTTAAGCCACCAAGATTGTGGTAATTTGTTACAGTAGCCTTGAGAAACTAATACACTTACATTGGAGATTCCATCTTGGACAAAACCTATTACCTGCACTTTAGAGTTCACAGTCCAGTGGGAAATGAGAGAAGTTAACAGTGCATAGGGATGCCCAGAAGGTGGAAGGGTAAAGTAGGTAAGGTTGCTGGAGTTAGAGAAGGAGTTAGCCAGGTAAGAGACTAAAGCAGGAAGGGCATTCCAAGCAGAGGAAACAGTGTGGGTAAAGGCACGGAGTAGGAGAGAACATGATACCCCCCCACATCCTCATGTACCTGCCATTCCAATTATTTCCTAAAAGGAACTGCTGAAATGGGCAGCAGGGGCAAGAGAGCCAAGTAGCCACCCCAGAAAGGAATCATTCTCTCTACCCTGTGCTGGCACTGGGCCCCAGATCAGAGAACCCTACTGTCAGTATTGAACAGAAGCCTTAGAGACCATCTAGTCCAGTCCTGCCATCTCACACATTGGGAAATTGAGGCCCATAAGGAATGAGTCCATCCATGAAATAAGCTAGAACCAGATGGCTACACTCTGGCCTCTCTTGAACCTGAGTGTCCCATGTCTTAGGGTCTCAGAGATACTCCCTAGTGGTCCTTCTGCAGCCTTTTTCCAAAAAGCACAGGCCCTGTGGTCTCTAAATAAAAAGGGGGTGACTTGCATATTATTTGCATGTTGCTAATTAGATGAAAGATGCAGATTTACTTAGCCTCTTCCCTTTATGCCAACCCTATCCCCCAGCCCCTGCCATCCTATGTCACTCCCATTGAGTTCTTCCTCATCCATCTTGACCTCAGCACTTCTCCCACAATTCTAGCCCAGGCCTCACTCCTCAGGCCTTACCTAGCTGTAGTCCAGCCTCTACTATATTAAGTGTTTGATCTTGCCTGGAAAAAGTATCTGGTGGGTTTTTAGTATACCTAGTCTGGGTGGAGGATTTCAGAGCAGGTTACAGTGGAAAGGAAGATGATGGGCTTTCTAGCTCAAGGTTTTCTCTGGGAATTGGGAGCAGTGAGCTCTTGTCTTCCTGCAGCCTAGGGGCCATCTGAATGGGGCTATGGAGTGGGGGAGGAGGGTGCTCCTTCGGGATCTGGTGGGCAGGTGCCAGCTGCATGCCCCAGGCCTGCCCTAAGCCTCTTGGCTGGCAGCCATATCAGCCAATGGAGGAGCTGGCTCCTTCTTTGAGGGAGGAGGAATCCTGGGGAAGGTCAAGGAGCATTCTTTGGGTTGGCAGCCTAACATGGGGTAGGTTGAGGTGACCACGCCAAGTTACTATGGTTCCTCCAATGAGGGCAGCACATCCAGATTCTTGGGGCTGTCATTAACCCAGCCCAGAAAATTGTGAGGCACTGTGCTAAACTAAGCACAGTGTTTCCTTGAGGGTAGGCACTCAATAAATGTTTCCTGATAATGAGGGGGCCACCTGTTTCCTGGAGACAGGGAGGAAAGGGGGTCACAGAGAGGCACAGTTTCTGCCTTTCTCACCTCCAACTAGCCCCTCTTCCCTCTGAAACCAAGGCTATGCCCAGCACCTCTCCCAGGTGAGAGGTCTGAGCCTGTCATCTGATGGTCACCAGAGAGGGCATCACATTGCAGCTAAGACAGGTACATGGATGAGCTTAGGTGCCCCCAGAGTTGTTGTGGGGCTCTGTCACCACCACAGCTGACTCAAGGAGCTGGGGAATGTTGGTGCATTAGGATTCATGAAAAAAACCTGAGGCACAGCTCAAGCTAGCAACTTAAAAAAAACAGCTTGCTCTGGTTAGGACAGGGGCCTAGATTTGGGAAGAAAGACTTCCCTGCATATGTGAATAATTCTACTTCATGCATAGGTGATGTGTGAGCTGTGTGTACATGTGCTACAAGGGGCCTCAGCAAGCATCCTGACCTGCATGCACATATCCCAGTCTGCACGACTGTATGTTGCACGTGAGTATCTTCATGGAATTCCACCTTCCCTCTCTTCTGCTCTGAACCTTCTCTTCCTGTTTCCTGGTAAAATGGGAAGTGGGGGTAGGCACATCAGTTTCACTATCCCCAGCCCTGATCCCTTGTGTAGAACCCCTGCCTCCATTTTCCTATGACAGCAAGCAGTAGATCCCTTCTTGGTCCTGAGTAGAGGGATCCCAGTTCTTTACTGACCTAGATGACTCCATCTTGCACCAGTTCTTCTGCCCTGGTAGCTCCCTCTTCCCCTAGCGTGTCCCGTGCCACTCCATCATCTAGTGATGAGGGGAGAGGTGGGAGGAAGTGGGGTGATGCTATGGGAGTGGGAGTATGAAGGGTGGATCAGATACTGTTCGATTTTGCCCAGGTCCCTCTGGAGCACTGCTGCTCATTTAAAATTCCGATTTAAAGCCGAGCGGCTCTTTAAATTTCCACATTAGCATGCCGCCCTGATGCCAGGCCAAGATGTTGGGATGGATTTGGCAGGAACGCCTCCAACAGCGGCAAGCAGCAGCATTTGCCAGCAATAAAACAACGCATGAATAAAAGAAGGCTGGCTTGGCAGCAGCAGCAACCCAGGTACCTGGGTGAGCCCAGGAGGGGCCTACAAATTCAGCGGCTCAGAGGCATGAAGACCCATGCAGGGGCATGTGAGTGTAGGCCTCTGTGGCTATCTTGGCCCTCACCCTCAATCTGTGCTTACAGTGGAATCTGGGGTTAGGGCCTAGGCAGAATTGGGGTTTCTCCCTGTGCCTGTTTCTCATTCCTTGCCTCCCCACCCCCACTCCAGGGTTATCTTCTTGGAAGAGACAGATGTTGCCTTTGACGAGGACATAAGAACTTGGCCCACATCCTGAGTTGTCCTATTTCATTGGGGGCCAGAGAACAGGTAGGGTCAGAGAGAGCAACACTGCCTAGAGTGGATTCCAGATCCATGATCCCAGGTGCCCGGGTGCTGAGGGACATTGTCAGGATAAGGGGACTAGGTGAGAGGTCACAGTGAGGACTGGGTATTGGTGCTGACCTGGGTGGGAGAGATGCTCTGGGCTGTGTGATTGGCTAGAAGAGGGAATGGTCAGGGAAGGCAAGGGGCTGCTGGGCCTGGCCTAACTTTAACTTCCTGCAGACTCAGGAATATTGTTTGAGGTCAGAAGGCAAGGGCAGCAAATCAGATGAAGCCCTGGGCTGAAGGCTGGCCACCTCCCAGAAGTTATTTTGTCCACTCCCTTCTTCCCCAGGTCTATAGTGTATAGCCCCAAAGGACCTGAGGCTGCTGGTGCCTGTGTTCCTCTGCTCCAGTCACCTGGTTGAGGCTCACCACCAGCCCTATCAAACAAGCAGCCTGTCCTGTTCTTACCATCTATCCCTCCCATTTAGCCAAACCATCCCCTTCCCTTGTCCAGGGGAAGAGGACAGAGCAAACAGAGGGGTGGCAGCAGATGGTGTCCACAGTCTCAGCTAAGGCAGAAAACAGGGACACCCTCCTCTAAAGGAACTCTTCCCTTCAAGCTCATACATGATTTCAGACCCCAATATTGAGAGAAGTTGTTGGGACTTTGAATTCTCTCAATTCCTGGAGGAACAGGAGAGCAGATAGGCAGGGCCAGGCTCTGGCAGGGCAGAGGCCCCATATCCTGGAGCTTGGGCTAGTCCTGCCCTGATGGCTTTTTCCAGGAAGAATGAAATGGCTTGACCTCTCAGGCACCCTGTTCCCTAGTACACACATTGGGGATAAATCAGCTCTGGGGTGAGGAAGTAGCTAAGAAGCTGAGTTTAGGCCGGAGAGATATCATTTTGTCATTTATTCATTCATTCGACAAATATTTACCCAACAGCTGCTTTATGCAAGGCACAGTGCTGGGCACTGGGAGCACACTGGTGAACACAGACAGACGTGGTCATTGTCCTCGTGGAACTTTCCATCTGGTGGGAAAAATAGGATCGTTATTCAAATGACTGTACAAATAAGTGTGAAACAACTGTGCTAAGTGCTCTGAAAGGATATATAATATCATGAAAGTATATAATCGGGGGACTTGGCTGAGTCTAAAAAGTTGAGGATGAGCTTGCAAAGGAGACAGAGAAAGAGCAGCCAGAGTGGTAGGAGAATTGGCAGTGATATAGAATCAAAGGAGGAGGTGGTCAACTGTGTCGAGAGATGCTGAGAGCTCATGAGACACCTATTCGTCCTGACTCCTCACCTGCTGGTTGTGACTACAGGTATGGAAAGGCTCTGGCATCGTGCCTGGCTCACAGTTGGTGCTCTGTAATGTTAGCTCCCTTTTTCTTCCTCCCCAAGCTGAGCATCCCCCCAGGGACCCCAGATTTCTGGAACAAAGGAGCTGCCTAGGCTCAGCCTTCTCTACCAACTCAGGCCCCAAAGCCCAGTCATCCAGTCCTCAGAGAGGGACTCTGGGCCTCTCCATGCCTCTCCACAATGGTCCCTTCACATGGATCTCTACCATTCCCTACCTGACTTCCTCCTTTGTACTGGTCTTCTATGAAGAGGGGCTGGGGTCTAGGTCTCGAACAAAGAGACCATTCTGGCTCTGCTTCCGGGCTGAGTCTGAGAAGGAAAGAGAGCTGGTATCCTCAGCAGCTCCCAAAGCTGCCTGAGGTGAATCTGAGTGTCTTAGGTAGGGAGAGGGGGAATAGTGGAGAGATGGGGAGGGGGGGCTGCCCACCCAAAGCGGCATAGAGCCCAGAGCCTTTTCCATCGCAGACACCCCATCTGTCTCCCACAGAAGGCTTGGGTTGGAGGAGGTGCCGAGAAGGGGGGTATGGAGGGTGAACATGTACAGTCTGTGAGCAGGCACAACCACAGTGAAGGCGCTGACCCAGAAGGGCTGGAGGGTCAGTGTGGGGTGTCAGTAAGGCTTTTTTGTCTTAGCCACTGAGGACTAGAGCTCAGAGGTTGGGACCAGAGGTGAGGAAGATGACAGGGACACTGCATGCTACTCTCCCTAGATAGCTTTGTGTTTGATTTTGATTTAGAGCTCCCCACCCCAACCAGAGGGCAAAGAATCATATCCCTCTGGCCAAAAACCTAATGGTGTTCCTAAGCCTAGGACTGGGCTGGATTCATGATGCCTCCCTCTCCCCGGCAGTCAGAACTTTTCCAGACCTTAAAATAATATTTTCGTTAAATTTGATAGTTTCAGAGTGTTTCCTTTCACATATTACTTTTTCTGATCATTCTAAAGTCCAAAGAGGTAAATATTATTCTTGATCTACAGATGAAGCAACAAGGGGTTTAAAAGATTAAGTGAATAACTTGGATCACAGGAGAATAAGAAGAGAGGCCCAGACCTAGGTCTCCTGATTCTACATGCAGACAGCAGACTACACTTAGGCATTCCTTGTTCCTCTTTTTGGTGATATTGTACAGTCCCCACTGCCAGATTAGGTCTGGGACTTTCTAAGAGAGAGCTCAGAATAACTCCTCCCCCATGACTGAAAAGCTTTGGGAGATACCCAGGCCTTGTTGGACATATATGGACACAGCCCCGCTACTGGATACCAATATCCAGACACTATGAAACTGGACATCCCCAGAGGGTTGGGCCTCCCATATACAGAAATATGAAAGGGCTGTAGACTAAAAGTTGGCAGAAAGGATGGGCTGGACAGGGTGTGGGAAATGAATAATGCCAGCCCAGGAAGCAGCTGGTAGGGTCCACTCCTGGTCTCGGAATGAACCCTTGGGAATCCTGGTGGACGTCCTCTCTCCACATTCCAAGTTCTAAATACTTTTTTTTACCTCTCTACCTATACTTAACAGAATATGTTTCCACAGCTCCTCTACCTACTCTAGTCTTTTCTCCCCACTCTTCCATGTTTGGAAGTTCTTCAGGTATAGCTTTATTTCTTCAGGCTGCAGCTTAATCCCTCTAAAAGTGCTCTAAAACAGGTGCCAAGGGAACCCAAGACAGGGCTTCAGTTATTAAATATAAGTAGACAGGGGAGGGGAACTGAATATAGAGACAGATATTATATCTCTGAGTCCCTGGAAGTTATTAGGAAAGCACTAGTGGTTGCTAAGTAACAGGTCTCCATAGAGGACAAAGCACTGAGAGGAAAAGCCTCCTTTGAATATTGGGGTGAGAGGGTAGAGAAGGTAGGGGGTCAAAAGGCTGTGGCTTGGCAGGCAGGGCTGCTGAGAGTGATTGGTTTGTCCTGCAAGACCAGCCCTATTCCCTAGGTCTTAGCACACCCCACCTTTACAGCCTTCAGGATTGGTAGAAGGAAGGCCTCAAGCACTCTTTCCTTCCTACCAGGAGGCGGGGAACCTGGTTTCCATAGCAACTCAGAAACAATCCTGACCTTGTTTTGCTTATGGCGTCTCTGGAGTTCCCTCAGGGAGCACTATCATGGACCCCTTTCTCTGACCCCCAACTTCTGATTTGAGGGGGAGGGCCCATAAAAAGGTTAGGGGAGAGGGATACCACAAAGCTGGTCTCGCTTTGCCATAATGTGACCATTTAAGACTCTAAAGGGGCAGTGACTTTTCCAGGAAAGAGCTTCCAGGTGTCCTCCCACTTCTGCACCTCCTATGGGGCTACAAAGAGCAGGGTCAAATGGTGGCATCAGATGCAAATTCTGGACCGGAGCTTGCTAGATTTCTAAAGGGCTAGTACAGACTGAGGTTGGAGGTCACGAGAGAATGAGGGGGTAGTGTCTTTTGTGCCCCTTGGCCACCCAGACCCCCATCCTCCTTGACCCGATCCACTGTTGTCAAGACCGGAGAATGGAGATATAGAACATTAACGTATGTCAAGTATAAGTGAGTGGCACCGAGGGGCATAATCTGTTTTTCTAATATGACCACAAGCAGAGTGTTAGAAGAATTAGGCCGACAGCTGCTGGTCCCCCTCCCCCCCTTCTGGCCCCCTCCTCGCTCTCCCTCTCCCTTCCTCCTCGGCGTTTGCACACACCAATGGTAGCAGAGCCCTGCTCGCGATTTCTCTTAATCTTCCTCCGCCATCCTGCGCTCTTTCCGCAGGCGGTGCTGCGAAGCCGGCAGAGCCCCGCGTCACACCTTACTGCTCTCTGAGATTGCTCCACAGAGAGCTCAAGGAGATGGCAATTCGGTGCTGATGCCGGCTGGCAGCAGTTGGGAGAGGGGAAGGAGGAGAGAGAGGGAGGAGGGGAGGGGGAAAAAGTTGGCACGGATACCAAGTTTTTCCCTAGAGAGACTGGGGGGGCGCGAGAGAAGAAGAGAGAAAATGACACAGAGGAAAGGAAACAAGGAAAAAGGGGGGAGGGGGAAGGGGGAGGGAGAGAGAGAGAGAGAGAGAGAGAGAGAGAGAGAGAGAGAGAGAGAGAGAAATATGAATTTAAGTTCTCTCAGACATCCACATGTAGGCATCCCTACCCCACCTCACTCATGACCCTCTAAAGATCACACCACCCAGTCAGGGTTCCCACCCATCCTCTGCCATACCCCAACCCTCACACACACTCCCAGCCAACCTGGAAGTGAAAACGGCCCAGGCATGTTGTGTGTATTTGTGCAAGTGTGCGTGTGTGTGTATACGCCTGTATGTTGTCTGTTTTGGATCGCAGTAGAATGCAGTATGTAAATGAGATGGTTATTACCGCAATGTTCATCAAGCTGAGCCGAGAAGACATTAATAGCCTGATGAATATGCATGTGAATTTGTTAATTAAGTTAATTATTCTGCTGAAAATGCATTCGTCTTCCAAGGACATTTTCCCAATGATTTTTACATGCTCTAGCCATTAGTCATGCTATATTTTATCAGGGAAATGAGTTTGCTTAAGTTGTAAAAAAAAAAAAGAGAGAGAGAGAGAGAGAGAGAGGGAAGAGAAATAGAGGGAATAAAAGGAAGAGGGAAACAAAATGAAAGAGGAAGGAGGAAACTGTGTTGAAGTTGAGAGTGGAAAGGCATCTGAGGCCAGCCTGAAGTTTGAGGCCCAGTTGGGCTTTTGAAGCCTGCCCTCAATTTTTATGGGTACCTTACTCTACAATTTTTTGCCCTTTTTTTGATGACAAACTTTTTTTTTCCAGTGCCAAATTTCCAACACATTAATTAATTGTTGTAGCCAATTAACTGTAGTTGTGCAAATGAGTTTAGCACTAATTACCATGCAGTGCCTGTAATCACATAAAAAACTTGCTGAGAGAGAGAGAGAGAGAGAGGGAGAGAGAGAAAGGGAGAGAGAGAGGGAGAGAGGAAGGGAGGAGAGGGGAGGGGAGGAGAAGGGAGAGGAATGGGAAAGGAGTGGTGGGAGGAAAGGAGGGGACCTGGAGTAGAGGCAGTCAAGGAAAGGGAGTAAGTGGGGGTCCTGAGATTTCCTCATTAGGAGTCATCTTGGCTCCAAGGGAAGATAGATGTCTCCTAGCTATATTCAGGACCTCTGACAAGCAGGAAATTTCAGCAGGAATAAGAGGTGGTAAAGTGGTCTCCCTTGTACCTAAGAACTTTCAACCAAACATAGATGCAGAATGGATATCTCTTGTTTTAACAATGCAGTGTAGTCCCTATAAATCCTGATGGCCTCAGTGTTTATGCCCCATGGCTAGAATTACTGGGTAAGGATGGTGGGTACCACTGGGAGAAGATGTGCCATTTTAGATGGACCAAGGGAGATGGAGAAGAGTGATATGTCAGTTAGCCTGGTTCTGGAGCCATAAGTAGATACAGAAAATTGTTATGAGTCCAGAGTCACTGGAATAGGCCAAGGGAGCAATGGTAACATCAACTATAAAAGAGCCAGTTTCAGCAGGAGGTGGGAGGAGGCAGCCTTTGGCCAGACACAGCTCCCAGGAGAGGAGCCAAACCTTCTCTCCTACAAGTTGGCATCTCTACCATCCATCACGTCTGGGCCAATTCTAGGTTTCCACTGTCAGAGTCAACCAGTGCCCAGAGGCTGAAGGACAGACCAAACGATTTCTCCAGCTCCTTCTGACTTAGTTGGAGGGAAAGAGAAGTGGTGAAGTCAGGACTAAACGCTGGACTGGCATTTTTGCTTCCACTCTGCTCTCTTTCTGTACCATGTTCCAGACACTGAGTCTGCCCAAGGTGTATGTATGTGTGTGTAAATGAATTGTAGTTCCCCTCACTGCCACCAAAAAAAAAAGAAAAGGCACTGTATCTCCCTTACCCCTCCAGAGTAGAGGGCTCATTCATTGTCATGGGCCTCAATTTCCTTAGACCTCACCAGAGATACAATTAACTTCACATTTCTAAGACAACCAAAGGCTAGATCCTCCCTTTCCCAATAGGCCCACAGACCATGTGGGCAGATTGCTTGTGGGCTCCATCCACTTCAGCCTTGTTCCTCCCAGGCAAAGGGGAAGCAATTTCAAGGGCACATGCCATATTGCCCCTACTCTATGATACTGCTGCTCTTCTAACCTATGAACCAAATTAGCTGCAAGCACCTGAATTGACCCAGGCTGCTCCAATACTCTTCTTGCCTTCAAGTACACCCATTCCAATACACCCATTCCACAGCAAACTTAATCATGGTCTGAGAAAGCTTGGTGTAGTGAAAGAGCCCTATTATCTTGGGTTCTAGGCTCTTCTTAGCCATTTAACAGCATGTGATCATGGGAAAATCATTTACTATGAGCCTCAATTTTCCTCACCTATGAAATGGAAATAATAATAGTGCCATGTCTGAAGGGTTAAGAAGCTTAATAATTGTGAATATAAAACACTGAGCACACCAAGTAAAATGAGCTAATACATTGTTTCCTAATGAGTACAAAGTGAGAGTACAAAGTATCCTTTAACAGGTGAATGGTTAAACAGACTGTGGTACATCCATATCATGGAATAAATATAAGGACTGAACTATTGATAACATACACAAACTTGAATGGATTTCCAGGGAATCATGCTTAGTGAAAAAAGCTAAAAAATCCTAAAAAGTTATAGAGTGTATCACTCCATTTTTAAAATGACAAAATTTAAAAAGTGGAGGATAGATTAGTGGTTGCCAAGGGTTAAGGAAGGGGTGAGATGGGAATGATTATAAAAGGGCAACATGAGGAATAATTATGGTGTTGGAACTATTCAGTATCTTGACTGTAGTGGTAGATACACGAATTTATACAGGTAATAAAATTGCATAGAACTTAATACACGCACACACATGAACAAGTAAAACAAGAAATCTGAATAAGACTGGTGGATTATATCAATATCAATATTCTGGTTGTGATATTACACTGTAGTTTTTGCAAAATCTTACTGTGGGTGAAAGTAGGAAAAATGTACAAGGGATCTCTGTACCATTTCTTACAACTGCATGTGAGTCTACAATTACCTCAATTAAAAAAGCTATGATAGATTATTAATGGCTCTGCTGGGTATAGGAGGGAGAAGGGGCTGCCCTTGTGTTTCCATTGCAGAATTCCAAAGAGGAAGATTAAAAAATATTATTCTCATTAGGGTACATCAGTAAAATGATCATAATCATGGGGAGGGAGGATATTTGTATCTGTTGACCCAATAATTCCATTTCTTGGAATCTACTACAAAAAAATGCATGAAGTTTTATGTGTTAGAATATTTATTGTGGTATTATTTAGAACAGTAAAAATATCTAAAGGATTAAAAATAGGGGATGAGGCTTATAAATCATAGCACATCTAGGTAATGAAAGTCTATAGATTTTAAACATACTTTAAAAAAATACACCCAGCACAATGCCTGGCACATAGTAGGCACTCAATAAATGGTAGTTCTTTTCACTTTACTGCTATGTTCTGGCTATCCAAAAAGCTAATGTAGGTAAATGTACTTAATAAACTATAAAGTGCCTGGCAAATGCTAGTGTTCCTATCCTAATGACTTATTCTCTCCCAGCTCCCCTCCTAGATGAAGCTGTAATTCCAGGCACAACACTGCCTAAGGTGCTCCTAGCTTGAGAGGAATGGGAATGGGGGAACTGACTTCTTGGGGAGTCTGACTCAAGGGATTGGGGCTATTTCCTTTCCAGGAGACTGCCACCACCAGCTCCACACTATGAAGAAAACTACGGACATTCTCCCCAGCATATACACGTACACATATCTGGCCTATAATTTCAGGGGACTCATGGAGTCTTTGAAGCAATGTCAGCCCTGCTGACTCCATAAAATAGATTCTATTGCATCAGCAACTGCTGACTTAGCACCTACTCAGTATCAGGCACTGTCCTAGGTACTTTACATACATTATTTCACTAAATTCTCTCCACAATCTTAAGAGGCTGTTCATCTGAATTTCAGACAAGGAAACTAGGGCTCAAAGGGGTTAAGTGACTTACCAAGGTAGCAGAGCTGATAGCACATAAATGGAAGCAGTGGCACTGGAACCCAAGGCTGTGTGCCTCCAAAACTTGTGAACTAACCACCATGCATGCTATATTTAGAAGGACTGAGAAGGGGTGCATTGTGTGAAAACTGCACGAGGATACATCTGAAGGAGCTCCAGAAAAGTAACCCTGTTCTTCCAATGCCCATTGGGTAGGCACAGACTTAAATACACCCCAGGCAGAAGAAAACTCTCTGAAGAGAAGAAGTAGGCCCATTCTGAAGTCTTACATCTCATAAATAACTTTTTCCATATGCTTAACCTCTATCCTTTCTACTAAAATCTGGTCCCTTTCCTCTCATTTCTAGTGGGGATGGTGAACTTATGACATGGTGCCCCTCCACAAAAGGTCCTAGGTCAGGAAGGGGATAGAAGAGCTGCTTCTTTCTCAGTTCTGTTGAGGCCATGACTAGGATGCATTAGTCCCTTTGGTCTCCTGGATCTGCCCCAAGGTATCAAACCAAAAGATGAGCAGAATATGGACCAGGAAAAGCAGAAAGGAGTAGCCTAAACAGACCAAGGAGACCAGCTTGGAGGATGGCCTCCTTGTCTCTTGGGACCTCAGTGCCAGGCTCGGGGTGAAGTTAAGGTGAGCAGTTTTTTCCTACCAGGCCCAGCAGCCAGCTTCACGTTTGACATCTACCTAGCTGTGGAGGTCTACCCAGCATCCCTCATGCCAGAGCCTCTTGTTCTTCTAGCTATGACATCTCTATAGAGAGGAGGGGACTGGGGGTTCTGCCACTTGGTATTTACTCCTCCTGTTTCAATATTATCTTGCTGGACTTGCTCAGAACCAGGCAGCCCAATTGGGGGCCTTAGAGATGCCCAGGGTAGAGAATAACCTAGTGAAGAGGATGTTGGCATCTCAAGGCTAGGTCCAAAGCCCTTTTTCTGAATGCGAGAGCCAGAAGGACA
>NW_011889283.1:1077124-1078598 GCF_000151845.1 Pteropus vampyrus | reverse complement strand
AAAATTATCTTAACTGTTTTAGTAATGATTATCACCCACACATGACTACAAATGCTGAGTGGGAAAAGAATATGGGTTGAAGGTCTGAAGTTAGACTTGCCATCTACCCCAGCAATCGTACTTTAGGATATCTACCCACGTGAAATGAAATCTGGTATTCATACACAAATGCACATGTGTACGATACCTTTTCTTATAAATGTCCCATTCTGGAAACAAGCCAAATACAAAGAACACTACCTTAAACATTTCTCAAAAAACAAAAGTATACTTGAACAAAGGGAAAGACAGACCAGGTTTTTGAATAGGAAGACTCAATATTATCAATATCCTTGTTAACTTATAAATTTAGCATGACCTAATAAAAAATAATAATATTCTTTTTAAGTCTGGAGTAAGACAAGTTGATTATAAATTCATATGGAAAAATAAGCAGAAAACAACTAAGAAAGTCCTCAAGGTGGGGAGGGAATAAGCATACCACATAGCATATTGTTTAAAAGAGTATGTGGACTTGGTGGAAACATGGCGGAGTAAGAGAGGTCCCAGATCTCTCCCCTTGAAACAACAATGAGCTGAACATCTAAAACAACAAAAAGCATCCAGACCACACACCAGCACGTCCGAGAGTGGGATCTGAACATAAGAGCTACCACAGGTCAGAACCCCAGGTGTCGGGCTGTGGACTGGGAGAAATAAAAGAAGCTGCCTCTTTCAGCCGCCAGAGCTCCCTGCAGGAGGAAGGGGAGGGATGAGGGTGTGGGAACTTCCCTGAACAGCCCTGCCTGGGACTGCTGTGAGCAACCCACGCTAGGCGGAAAGGCCCAGTCATCAGGGCAGAAGACAGAGAAGCGGGACGGGGTAGAGGAGAAATAATAGTTGATTTTTACCGACCCTGGTTGCAAAACCGAGGCTGAGCCGCAGCCCCCAACTCCCAATGCCCTCCCCCAATACCCTCCGAGACCGATCACCGCAGAGCCCCAGGGGAATCTGAGCAAACGCTGCCGAGACTGTCGCTGACACTGACAGGGACTGAAACTGAGGGTAGCGAGCGTGATTAAATGTCTGCAAGAAAATTTTTTAAAAAGGCGTTTTAAAGCTTTATATAAAGCAGGGATCCAAGAGGCTTAGACGCCACCTACTGGAAAACAAAAGAAAAGCGCCTTCTTTGCAACATGCTAAAGGGAGACCTTTATATAATAAACCTTCTTTCTGGAAAACAGCAGAATACACTTCCATTAATGCCCAGGCAGAGAAATAGTCCATTGAACACCATGAACAACCAAGGTGACAAAGCATCTCAGAAAGAAAGAGAAAAACCTCCAGAAAATAAGCTTACAGACATATGAATATGCAATTTAAATGACAGAGAATTCAGGATGGTACTTCTGAAAAACCTCAGTGAAATCCAAGACGATTCATATCAACAATTTCAGGAATTGAAAAAACAACTAGAGGAGTAGAGCAAGGAGAC
>NW_011889283.1:1073687-1075312 GCF_000151845.1 Pteropus vampyrus | reverse complement strand
AACACCATGAACAACCAAGGTGACAAAGCATCTCAGAAAGAAAGAGAAAAACCTCCAGAAAATAAGCTTACAGACATATGAATATGCAATTTAAATGACAGAGAATTCAGGATGGTACTTCTGAAAAACCTCAGTGAAATCCAAGACGATTCATATCAACAATTTCAGGAATTGAAAAAACAACTAGAGGAGTAGAGCAAGGAGACTGAAACCCTCAAAAAGAACAGAATAGATCTGCTGGAGACAGAAAACGCAGTGCAAGAGTTGAAAAATGAAATAGCAAGCTTGGGAAATAGAGTCGACCAAATGGAGGAAAGGATCGGTGATATCGAAGACAGAAATCTAGAAATAAATCAGAAGGAAGAAGAGAGAAAACGAAGAATGAAAAATAATGAAAGAGAAATTCAAGAACTAGCTGATATCAAGAGAAGAAACATAAGAATAATGGGTATTATCAAAGGCGAGGAAAAGGAGCAGGGACTAGAAAGCATTTTCAGATAGTAGTGGACGAGAATTTCCCAAATCTAAGGAATGAGCTGGAGCTTGGAATTCAAGAAGTCAACAGAACACTCAATTATCTCAACCCAAAAAGGCCTTCACCAAGACACATTGTATTAAAATTAACAAAAATCAGTGACAAAGACAGAATTCTCAAGGCAGCCAGGGAGAAAAAAAAACGGTACAATATAAAGGTAAATGCATCAGATTATCCTCGGCCTTCTCACCACAAACCTTACAAGCCAGAAAGGAATGGAATCAAATATTTAAACAATTAAGTAAAAGGAACTACCAGTCTAGAATAATGTATCCAGCTAAGCTCTCCTTTAGATATGAAGGAGAAATTAAGACTTTTCCAGACATACAAAAATTGAGGGAATTCTCCACTACAAGGCCTGCACTACAGGAAACACCGAAAGGGGTCAGTTCACCTAATACAAAATGACCAAAAAAACCAAAAAAACAAAAAAACATAATTAGGAGTAAAGTGAATACCAGGCAAATAGAAGCAGAGGAATGCAACGCTTACTAAGAACAGGGCATTATAAACTTAAATAATAAGAAGAGAATAGCTATAGCAAAATAGTAATGAATGTTCAGTAGTATATCTAGGGACAAATTGAGATAACAATGACTGCAAAGGGGAGGATTCAACGATCCACATTCACAAAGGGGAATGGAGATAAGGCACGTGCAGAAGAAAATGGACGACTGTATAAATGTAACTATCCTTTACATACTCATAATGGTAACCACACGCCAAAGATTCAGAACCGAAATAGATGACATAAAACAACAACAACAACAAAAAAAACAGAGGGAAAACCCACAAAAGCCAATCAAAATAAAGAAAACAGAAACACAAGGACAAGGAAGCAGTGGAAACACCGAGCTACCAGAAAGCAAAAGATAAAATGGCTATAAGAAGACCTCATAATTTAATAATCTCCCTCAATGTAAATGGATTGAAATCACCAATAATAAGGCGCAGAGTTGCAGAATGGATCAAAAAACAAAACCCAACCTTATGAGGCCTCCAGGAGACACATCTCGGCTCCAAAGACAAATATAAACTCAGAGTGAAAGGGTGGAAAATTATATTTATTTCAAGCAAATGGCATTCAGAG